>NW_024417493.1:0-1750 GCF_014898765.1 Herpailurus yagouaroundi | reverse complement strand
GCCTCCTGCTTTGGTCTTCTTCTTCAAAATTACTTTGGCTATTCGGGGCCTTTTGTGGTTCCATATGAATTTTAGGATTGCTTGTTCTAGTTTCGAGAAGAATGCTGGTGCAATTTTGATTGGGATTGCATTGAATGTGTAGATAGCTTTGGGTAGTATTGACATTTTGACAATATTTATTCTTCCAATCCATGAGCAGGGAATGTCTTTCCATTTCTTTAAATCTTCTTCAATTACCTTCATAAGCTTTCTATAGTTTTCAGCATACAGATCCTTTACATCTTTGGTTAGATTTATTCCTAGGTATTTTATGCTTCTTGGTGCAATTGTGAATGGGATCAGTTTCTTTATTTGTCTTTCTGT
Source organism: Herpailurus yagouaroundi (assembly GCF_014898765.1). Taxonomy (NCBI): domain Eukaryota; kingdom Metazoa; phylum Chordata; class Mammalia; order Carnivora; family Felidae; genus Herpailurus; species Herpailurus yagouaroundi. The sequence goes on along the minus strand of NW_024417493.1, from coordinate 1,387 downwards.
TGCTTCATTGTTAGTGTATAAGAATGCAACTGATTTCTGTACATTGATTTTGTATCCTGCAACTTTGCTGAATTCATGTATCAGTTCTAGCAGACTTTTGGTGGAGTCTATCGGATTTTCCATGTATAATATCATGTCATCTGCAAAAAGCGAAAGCTTGACTTCATCTTTGCCAATTTTGATGCCTTTGATTTCCTTTTGTTGTCTGATTGCTGATGCTAGAACTTCCAGCACTATGTTAAACAACAGCGGGGAGAGTGGGCATCCCTGTCGTGTTCCTGATCTCAGGGAAAAAGCTCTCAGTTTTTCCCCGTTGAGGATGATGTTAGCTGTGGGCTTTTCATAAATGGCTTTGATGATCTTTAAGTATGTTCCTTGTATCCCAACTTTCTCAAGGGTTTTTATTAAGAAAGGGTGCTGGATTTTGTCAAAGGCCTTTTTTGCATCGATTGACAGGATCATATGGTTTTTCTCTTTTTTTTTTGTTAATGTGATGTATCACGTTGATTGATTTGCGAATGTTGAACCAGCCCTGCATCCCAGGAATGAATCCCACTTGATCATGGTGAATAATTCTTTTTATATGCCGTTGAATTCGATTTGCAAGTATCTTATTGAGAATTTTTGCATCCATATTCATCAGGGATATTGGCCTGTAGTTCTCTTTTTTTACTGGGTCTCTGTCTGGTTTAGGAATCAAAGTAATACTGGCTTCATAGAATGAGTCTGGAAGTTTTCCTTCCCTTTCTATTTCTTGGAATAGCTTGAGAAGGATAGGTATTATCTCTGCTTTAAACGTCTGGCAGAACTCCCCTGGGAAGCCATCTGGTCCTGGACTCTTATTTGTTGGGAGATTTTTGATAACCGATTCAATTTCTTCGCTGGTGATGGGTCTGTTCAAGCTTTCTATTTCCTCCTGATTGAGTTTTGGAAGAGTGTGGGTGTTCAGGAATTTGTCCATTTCTTCCAGGTTGTCCAATTTGTTGGCATATAATTTTTCATAGTATTCCCTGATAATTGTTTGTATCTCTGAGGGATTGGTTGTCATAATTCCATTTTCATTCATGATTTTATCTATTTGGGTCATCTCCCGTTTCTTTTTGAGAAGCCTGGCTAGAGGTTTGTCAATTTTGTTTATTTTTTCAAAAAACCAACTCTTGGTTTCGTTGATCTGCTCTACAGTTTTTTTAGATTCTATATTGTTTATTTCTGCTCTGATCTTTATTATTTCTCTTCTTCTGCTGGGTTTAGGCTGCCTTTGCTGTTCTGCTTCTATTTCCTTTAGGTGTGCTATTAGATTTTGTATTTGGGATTTTTCTTGTTTCTTGAGATAGGCCTGGATTGCAATGTATTTTCCTCTCAGGACTGCCTTCGCTGCGTCCCAAAG
>NW_024417492.1:0-1199 GCF_014898765.1 Herpailurus yagouaroundi | reverse complement strand
GACTTCATTCTGGGTTTTAAAATTCCTGAAAATGAGAGCAGAGGGAAGATGGCGGCGTAGGAGGACGCTGGGCTCACCGCGCGTCCTGTTGATCACTTCGATTCCACCTACACCTGCCTAAATAACCCAGAAAACCACCAGAGGATTAGCAGAACAGAGTCGCCGGAGCCAAGCGCAGACGAGAGGCCCACGGAAGAGGGTAGGAAGGGCGGCGAGGCGGTGCGCGCTCCACGGACTGGCAGGAGGGAGCTGGGGCGGAGGGGCGGCTCGCCGGCCAAACAGAGCCCGAGTCTGGCTTGCAAAAAGCGGAGGGGCCTGACGGATTGTGTTCCGACAGCAAGCGCGACTTAGCGGCTGGGAGGTCATAAGTTAACAGCTCTGCTCAGAAAGCGGGAAGGCTGGAGGACAAAGGGAAGGAAAGCTGCTGAGCCCCCGGACGACAGAGCTCAGTTTGGTGGGGAACAAAGGCGCTCGCCAGCGCCATCTTCCCCGCCCATCCCCCAGCCAAAATCCCAAAGAGAACCAGTTCCTGCCAGGGAACTTGCTCGCTCCATGCAAACACTCAACACTGCGCTTCTGCGGAGCCAAACCTCCGGCAGCGGATCTGACTCCCTCCTGCTGCCACAGGGACCCTCCTGAAGTGGATCACCTAAGGAGAAGCAAGCTAAGCCTGCCCCTCCTGCCCCTGTGCACCTTGCCTACCCACCCCAGCTAAGACGCCAGATCCCCAGCATCACAAGCCTGGCAGTGTGCAAGTAGCCCAGACAGGCCACCCCACCCCACAGTGAATCCCATCCCTAGGAGAGGGGAAGAGAAGGCAGGCACCAGGCTGACTGTGGCCCCAGCGGTGGGCTGGGGGCAGACATCAGGTCTGACTGCGGCTCCGCCCACCAACTCCAGTTATACACCACAGCACAGGGGAAGTGCCCTGCAGGTCCTCACCACGCCAGGGACTATCCAAAATGACCAAGCGGAAGAATTCCCCTCAGAAGAATCTCCAGGAAATAACAACAGCTAATGAGCTGATCAAAAAGGATTTAAATAATATAACAGAAAGTGAATTTAGAATAATAGTCATAAAATTAATCGCTGGGCTTGAAAACAGTATAGCTGACAGCAGAGAATCTCTTGCTACAGAGATCAAGGGACTAAGGAACAGTCACGAGGAGCTGAAAAACGCTTTAAATGAAATGCATAAC
>NW_024417491.1:0-8285 GCF_014898765.1 Herpailurus yagouaroundi | reverse complement strand
AAATCTTGCCATTTGCAACTATGTGGATGGAACTGGAGGGTATTATGCTAAGTGAGATTAGTCAGAGAAAGAAAAATATCGTATGACTTCACTCATATGAGGACTTGTAGAGAAAAAAAACAGATGAACATAGGGGAAGGGAAACAAAAATAATATAAAAACAGGGAGGGGGACAAAACATAAGAGACTCATAAATATGGAGAACAAACAGAGGATTACTGGAAGGGTTGTGGGAGGGGGAAATTAAAAATGGGTAAGGGACACTAAGGAATCTACTACTGAAATCATTGTTGCACTATATGCTTACTAATTTGTATGTAAATTTAAACAAAAATAAAATTAAAAATTAAAAAAAAGAAAATTACCCTATGCAAACATATTTTATAGTCATAATGCTGCTCAACATGTTAATAAATATTGGTCACTTTTTAAAGACTGTTAAGGTTTCAAATTTTAGATCATAGTTACAGCTGATATTATAATTAAGACTAATGTGCAGTTAGTTTAGGAAACAGATTTGGAGAAGACTTTTTTTCAACTAAGTCAAGGAGTTCTTGTGTTTGGAATAAAACTCTGATATTAAGTAATGTAATTGTGATGTTCAGTTGGGGTTGCTTTATTGAAAAAATGGTACAGTGGAACAGATTAGAGCTTTAATTAACAAAATTCAAGGAGAGTTGAATACTCAAGATGTCTCTAATGGAATAAGTAGAATTAATGTAATTATTGCTCTTTGTAGAAGCAGCATTTAAATACATTTTGGGAATTGTGTCTTACATCCTGAAGTTTGTAAATGAATGTAATACTCTTTTGTTTGTCCTGTCAATGTGAAGCCTGTAGACTTAAAGGAGATTAACCCAAGTTTAATTTAATCACCAAGGGGACAAATAAAATGGGCAGATAATGTGAAGGTCTTCTCTGGAATGATCTGGGCTTTTTGAAAGTGGAAATGTAAAAACAAATTTAATTAAATATAAGTACTGAATGACTCCAAAGGTTAATGCCTTATTACCAAATTATGGTACTTAGTCCTTGAAATTTATACTGCTAACATTTGGAGTTCTGTTTCCCTTTACTCAGATAAAGGCTGCAGTCTATACTCCTAATTTAGACTTAAAAAAAAAGGCCACCTAGATGCTAGCAGTTACTGAATTTGTCCTGTAGATCAGTATATTCTTTGCTCCCCTTAAAATTAACTTTTTAAAAAATTTAAGTATAGTTGATATACATAACTTTTTTATTGTTGAAAAAGTAACACAGGAGTGCCTTGGTGGCTCAGTTGTCTGACTTCATCTCAGATCATGATCTCGCAGGTTGTGAGTTTGAGCCCCACATTGGGCCCTCTCCTGTCAGCATGGAGCCTGCTTCGGATCCTCTGTCCCCCTTTCTCTCTGCCCCTTCCCTGCTCACGCTCTCTCTCTCTCAAAAATAAATACTAAAAAAATAAAGAAAGAAAAAGTTACACATTGCAGAGTAAAAATCCCCCTCCCAAAGGAAACCAGTTATCAGTTTGCTATATATGTATCCTTCCAGAAATAGACTATGAATGTAAATGATTTACATGTATATATTTTTATCTATATGGATATCTATATACCCTTTCATATAAATGGGACCATATGTCCACTGAAAAAAGGGAAAGAAAATAAAAGCATTTATTTGGAGTCTCAGAATTACAATTCAGAAAGAACAGATTTTGATAGTAACCCAAATTGTGTCCCCCTAGGGAACAAAAGTCAGAGGTTTTTTTTTTTTTTTTTTTTAGTGTTTATTTTTGAGAGAGAGAGAGAGACAGAGCACGAGCAGGGGAGGAGCAGAGAGAGAGGAAGACACAGAATCCTAAACAGGCTCCAGGCTCTGAGCTGTCAGTATAGAGCCCAACGTGGGGCTTGAACTCACAAACCGTGAGATCATGACCTGAGTCGAAGCTGGACACTCAACTGATTGAGCCACCCAGGCGCCCCAAAAGTCAGAGGTTTTTAAAGACAAAGAGGAATACATTGTTTACAAAGAATTTTGATTGGTATTGGTAGCAGAATACTAATTTTGGCTAAACATAATTGATTTTTTTAATTCTTAAATTTTATTTAAATCCAAGTTAGTTAACATACAGTGTAATAATGATTTCAGGAGTAGAATTTAGTGATTCATCACTTATATATAACACACAGTGCTCATCCCAACAAGTGCCCTCCTTAATGCCTATCACCCATTTATCCCATCCCCCCACCCAACATGCTTCCATCAACCCTCAGTTTGTTCTTTGTTAAGGTTATCACTAAGCAAAAGTCCATTGATGTACTAGATGTACTAAGTTGCAGATGTTTGTACAGAGTCCTTGGAATATTTGTGGTTTGGTCCATTTCAGAAGTTCATGGTTCCATCAGATGAGGACATGCATAAGTCCCACCTCCTTAATGGCCTCCTGGCTTTATTTTAAAACTCCTCGACATAAGTGACTCCATTGTCTTTCACATATATTATACATATTATCTATGCCTTGCCTTTTTCATTTAGCCAGTGTATTGTGGAGATTGTTCCATATAAGCATGTAGAGATGAATCTTTTTATTTCTATTTGGAACTTTTTTTTCATTTTCTAATTTTTGTTACGTCAAATGATAGTTCATTGAGCATTCTGTTTTTCAAACACTGTATGAGAGCAATATAGGCATTTTGGCTTAATATAATTCCTAGGTAATAATCCTCCATTCATGAAGATGTAGCATCAATGATTAAAAGAGGGTTAGGTTTCTGATTTATTTGACCTTTAATCCAAATTTCAAAAAAAGGTTAAATTCAATATAAAAATCTAGCGATGGAGGAATGATATGGACAGGGAGTTTCACTATTCCTTTGTATAATTTTGTATTTAAATATTTCATACTGAATAACCAGGCATTATTTGTATAATTTTTGAACAAAATGAAAATATATTATCAATGAAAATTCTGGTAAAGCACTCAGATTATAGATAGTTTAGTATATGAAAAACAATGCTACAACTTAAAAAAATAATAAAATCTCTGCATCTTTTTCATTTTAGGATACTTGGGTTTTGATTTTATTTTTGTAAACTAGAAACTTTAATCAATTTTAACAAATGTGTCATAACTGTGTAATACATTAAGTAGTAATAGGGGATACTGTAAAGGAAGAGTTTTATGGGAAATCTGTACTATTTGTTCAATATTGTTTTTCTTTTCTTTCAGTTTTTATTTAAATTCCAGTCAGGTAACATAGTATAATATTTGTTTCAGATGTATAATTTAGTGATTCAGAACTTCCATACAACAGTCAGTGCTCATCACAATAAGTGCACTCCTTAATCCTCATCACCTATTTAACCTATGCCCCTACATACCTGTCCTCTGGTAGCCATCTCTTTGTTTCCTGGTTTGCCTCTCTCTGTTTTCCCCTTTGCACATTTGTTCTTTTTCTTAAATTCCACATATGGGTGAAATCGTAGTGTATTTGTCTTTCTCTGACTGACTGGCTTTGCTTAGCATGATACTTTCTAGCTCCATCTTTATTGTTGCAAATGGCAAGATTTCATTCTTTTTTATGGCTGAGTAATATTCCTGTGTGTGTGTGTGTGTGTGTGTGTGTGTGTGTGTGTGTGTGTGTATCCTACATCTTCTTTATTCATTTATTCAGTCGGTGGATATTTGGGCTGTTTCCATAATTTGGCTAGTGTAGATGATGCTGGTATAAACGTCAGGGTGGGAGAGAAGCATGGAAGATGGCTGCATAGGACGATGCTGGGTTCACTTCATCCTGCTGATCGCTTAGATTCCATCCACATCTGCCTAAATAACCCAGAAAACCGCCAGAAGACTAGCAGAACGGACTCTCTGGAGCCAAGCGTAGACAAGAGGCCTACGGAAGAGGGTAGGAAGGGCAGAGAAGTGGTGCCTGCTACAAGGACTGGTGGGAGGGAGCTGGGAGCCAGGGCGGTGGAGGGGCAGCCTGATGGGCAGGGCAGAGCCCCCGAAGTCTGGCTTGCAAATGCGGGGGGTGGGGGGCGGACTGCATGAGTTCTGACAGTCTGCGGGACTTAACATCTGGAATGTTAAAAGTCAACAGCTCTGCTCTTGGAGAGTGGGGAGGGCGAGAGATGGCGGGAGGGAGAGTTGCTGAGCCCCGGAAGACAGAGCTCAGCTCGGTGGAGGAACAAACGCGCTGCCAAGTGCCATCTCCCTTTCCCATCCCCCAGCCGAAATTCCAAAGGGAACCAGTTCTTGTCACAGAACTTGCTTGCACCGTGCAAATGCACAACACTGTGCTTCTGTGGATCCATCCCACTGAGGGGCCTGCCTTCCTCCCGGTGCTGCAGGGCCCCTCCCGCAGAGGACCACTGATGGCAAAGCTAGCTAAGCCTGCCCCTCCCACCCCTGTGCACCTTGCAGATCCACTCCGGCTACTACACCCTTGGCCAGATCCCATCGAAGCAGCACCACAAGCCTGGCAGTGTGCAAGGAGCCCAGACAGGGGCCACACCACTCCACAGTGAGTCCTGCCCCTGGGAAAGGGGAAGATAAGGTACATACCAGTCTGACTGTGGCCCTAGTGGTGGGCTGGGGGCAGACATCAGGTCTGACTGCGACCCTGCCCACCAGCACAAGTTTCTCCGGACAGAACAGGGGAAGTGCTCTGTAGTTTGAAGCTACCACAGGGACTACCCAAGATGACGAAACAGAAGAATTCTCCTCAAAAGAAACTTCAGGAAGTAGCGTCAGCTAATGAGTTGATCAAAACCAATTTAAGCAATATAATGGAACAAGAATTTAGAATAATAGTCATAAAATTAATCACTGGGCTTGAAAAAAGCATAGAGGACAGCAGAGAATCTATTGCTACAGAGATCAAGGGACTAAGAAACAGTCATGAGGAACTAAAAATGCTATAAATGAGGTGCAAAATAAAATGGAGGCGGCATTAGCATGGATTGAAGAGGCAGAGGAGAGAATAGGTGAAATAGAACATAAAATTATGGGAGAAGAGGAAGCTGAGAAAAAGATAAAAAAATCCAGGAGTATGAGGGGAGAATTAGAGCACTAAGTGATGCAATCAAAGGGAGCAATATCCATATCATAGTAATACCAGAAGAAGAAAAAGAAGAGACAGAGAGAGAAAGGGGCTGAAGGTGTACTTGAACAAATTATAGCTGAGAACTTCCCTGATCTGGGGAAGGAAACAGGCATTGAAATCCAAGAGGCACACAGAACTCCCTTCAGACGTAATTTGAATCGATCTTCTGCACGACATATCATAGCGAAACTGGCAAAATACAAGGATAAAGAGAGAATTGTGAAAGCAACTAGGGAACAAACAGGCCCTAACTTACAAAGGTAAACACATAAGGGTAGTAGGAGACCTATCTACTGAAATTTGGCAGGCCAGAAAGGAATGGCAGGAAATCTTCAATGTAATGAACAGAAAAAAAATATGCAACCAAGAATCCTTTATCCAGCAAGTCTGTCATTCAGAATAGAAGGAGAGGTAAAGGTCTTTCCAAATAAAAACTGAAGGAATTCATCACCACTAAACCAGCCCTAAAAGAGATCCTTAGGGGGATTCTGTGAGTGAAATGTTGCAAGGATCACAAAGTACCAGAGACATCACTACAAGCATGACACCTACAGACATCATGATGACTCTAATCCATATCTTTCAAAAATAACACTAAATGTAAATGGACTAAATGCTCCAACCAAAAGACATAGGGTATCAGAATGGATAAAAAAAAGCAAGACCCATCTATTTGCTGTCTACAAGAGATTCATTTCAGACCTGAAGACACCTTCAGATTGAAAGTGAGGGGATGGAGAACAATCTATCATGCTACTGGAAGTCAAAAGAAAGCTGGAGTAGCCATACTTATATCAGACAAGCTAGACTTTAAATTAAAGGCTGTAACAAGAGATGAAGGAGGGCATTATATAATGATTACAGGGCCTATCCATCAGGAAGAGCTAACAATTATAAGTGTCTATGTGCCGAGTACAGGAGCCTCAAATATATAAAACAATCACAAACATAAGCAACCTTATGGATAAGAATGTGGTAATTGTAGGGGACTTTAATACCCGCTACAACAATGGATAGATCATCCAGACACAGGATCAGTAAAGACACAAGGGCCCTGAATGATGCATTGGATCACATGAACTTGACAGATATATTTAGAACTCTGCATCCCAAAGCAACAGAATATACTTTCTTCTCGAGTGCACATGGAACATTCTCCAAGATAGATCACATACTGGGTCACAAAACAGTCCTTCATAAGTATAAAAGAATTCAGATCATACCATGCACACTTTCAGACCACAATGCTGTGAAACTTGAAATCAACCACAGAAAAGGTCTGGAAAACCTCCAAAAGCATGGAGGTTAAAGAATACCCCACTAAAGAATGAATGGGTCAACCAGGCAATTAGAGAAGAAATATAAAAATACATAGAAACTGGGGCACCTGGGTGGCTCAGTCGGTTAAGCATCCGACTTCGGCTCAGGTCATGATCTCGTCCGTGAGTTCGAGCCCCACGTCGGGCTCTGTGCTGACCGCTCAGGGCCTGGAGCCTGTTTCAGACTCTGTCTCCCTCTGTCTTGACCCTCCCCCGTTCATGCTCTGTCTCTCTCTCTCTCAAAAATAAATAAACGTTAAAAAAATTAAAAAAATATATAGAAACGAATGAAAATGAAAAGGCAACAATCCAAACGCCTTGAGATGCAGCGAAGGGAGTCCTGAGAGGAAAATACATTGCAATCCAGGGCTATCTCAAGAAAGAAGAAAAATCCCAAATACAAAATCTAACAGCACACCTAAAGGAAATAGAAGCAGAACAGCAAAGACACCCCAAACCCAGCAGAAGAAGAGAAATAATAAAGAGCAGAGCAGAAATAAACAATATAGAATCTGAAAAAACTGTAGAGCAGATGAATGAAACCAAGAGTTTGTTTTTTGAAAATATATACAAAATTGATAAACCTCTAGCCAGGCTTCTCAAAAAGAAAAGGGAGATGACCCAAATAGATAAAATCATGAGTGAAAATGGAACAATTACAACCAATCACTCAGAAATACAAGCAATTATCAGGGAATACTATGGAGAATTATATGCCAACAAACTGGACAACCTGGAAGAAATGGATAACTTTTTCAGCACCCACCCACTTCCAAAACTCAAACAGGAAGAAATAGACAACTTGAACAGACCCATAGCCAGCGAAGAAGCTCAATCAGTTATCAAACATCTCCCAACAAATGAGTCCAGGACCAGATGGCTTCCCAGGGGACTTCTACCAGATAGATAGATAGATAGATAGATAGATAGATAGATAGATAGATACTTTTTATTTAACTTTATTTTTTATTTTTTAAAATTTACGTCCAAATGAGTTACTATATAGTGAAGCAATGATTTCAGTAGATTCCTTAATATCCCTTACACATTTAACCCATCTCCCCTCCCACAACCCCTCCAGCAACCCTCGGTTTTTTTCCATATTTATGAGTCTCTTTTGTTTTGCCCTCCTCCCTATTTTTGTATTATTTTTGTTTCCATTCCCTTATGTTCATCTGTTTCGTCTCTTAAAGTCCTCATATGAGTGAAGTCATATGATTTTTGCCTTTCTCTGACTAATTTCACTTAGCATAATACCCTCCAGTTCCATCCACGTAGTTGCAAATGGCAAGATTTCATTCTTTTTGATTTCCAAGTAATACTCCATGGTATATATATACCACATCTTCTTTATCCATTCATCCATCAATGGACATTTGGGCTCTTTCCGTAATGTGGCTGTTGTTGATAGTGCTGCTATAAACATGGGAGTGCATGTGTCCCTTGGAAACAGCACACCTGTATCCCTTGGATAAATACATAGTAGTGCAATTGCTGGGTCGTAGGGTAGTTATATTTTTAGTTTTTGAGGAACCTCCATACTGTTTTCCAGAGTGGCTGCACCAGCTTGCATTCCCACCAACAATGCAAAAGAGATCCTCTTTCTCTGCAACCTCGCCAACATCTCTTGTTGCCAGAGTTGCTGATGTTAGGCATTCTGACAGGTGTAAGGTGGTATCTCATTGTGGTTTTGATTTGTATTTCCCTGATGATGAGTGATATTGAGCAGTTTTTCATGTGTCGGTTGGCCATCTGGGTGTCTTCTTTGGGGAAGTGTCTATTCATGTCTTTTGCCCATTTATTCACTGGATTCTTTGTTTTTTGGGTGTTGAGTTTGATAAGTTCTTTGTAGATTTTGGATACTAACCCTTTATCT
>NW_024417490.1:1659-1781 GCF_014898765.1 Herpailurus yagouaroundi | reverse complement strand
TCAACGAAACCAAGAGTTGGTTTTTTGAAAAAATAAACAAAATTGACAAACCTCTAGCCAGGCTTCTCAAAAAGAAACGGGAGATGACCCAAATAGATAAAATCATGAATGAAAATGGAATG
>NW_024417490.1:0-1559 GCF_014898765.1 Herpailurus yagouaroundi | reverse complement strand
AAAAAAACTGTAGAGCAGATCAACGAAACCAAGAGTTGGTTTTTTGAAAAAATAAACAAAATTGACAAACCTCTAGCCAGGCTTCTCAAAAAGAAAAGGGAGATGACCCAAATAGATAAAATCATGAATGAAAATGGAATTATTACAACCAATCCCTCAGAGATACAAACAATTATCAGGGAATACTATGAAAAATTATATGCCAACAAATTGGACAACCTGGAAGAAATGGACAAATTCCTGAACACCCACACTCTTCCAAAACTCAATCAGGAGGAAATAGAAAGCTTGAACAGACCCATCACCAGCGAAGAAATTGAATCGGTTATCAAAAATCTCCCAACAAATAAGAGTCCAGGACCAGATGGCTTCCCAGGGGAGTTCTACCAGACGTTTAAAGCAGAGATAATACCTATCCTTCTCAAGCTATTCCAAGAAATAGAAAGGGAAGGAAAACTTCCAGACTCATTCTATGAAGCCAGTATTACTTTGATTCCTAAACCAGACAGAGACCCAGTAAAAAAAGAGAACTACAGGCCAATATCCCTGATGAATATGGATGCAAAAATTCTCAATAAGATACTAGCAAATCGAATTCAACGGCATATAAAAAGAATTATTCACCATGATCAAGTGGGATTCATTCCTGGGATGCAGGGTTGGTTCAACATTCGCAAATCAATCAACGTGATACATCACATTAAGAAAAAAAAAAGAGAAAAACCATATGATCTTGTCAATCGATGCAGAAAAGGCCTTTGACAAAATCCAGCACCCTTTCTTAATAAAAACCCTTGACAAAGTCGGGATAGAAGGAACATACTTAAAGATCATAAAAGCCATTTATGAAAAGCCCACAGCTAACATCATCCTCAATGGGGAAAAACTGAGAGCTTTTTCCCTGAGATCAGGAACACGACAGGGATGCCCACTCTCACCGCTGTTGTTTAACATAGTGCTGGAAGTTCTAGCATCAGCAATCAGACAACAAAAGGAAATCAAAGGCATCAAAATTGGCAAAGATGAAGTCAAGCTTTCGCTTTTTGCAGATGACATGATATTATACATGGCAAATCCGATAGACTCCACCAAAAGTCTGCTAGAACTGATACATGAATTCAGCAAAGTTGCAGGATACAAAATCAATGTACAGAAATCAGTTGCATTCTTATACACTAACAATGAAGCAACAGAAAGACAAGTAAAGAAACTGATCCCATTCACAATTGCACCAAGAAGCATAAAATACCTAGGAATAAATCTAACCAAAGATGTAAAGGATCTGTATGCTGAAAACTATAGAAAGCTTATGAAGGTAATTGAAGAAGATTTAAAGAAATGAAAAGACATTCCCTACTCATGGATTGGAAGAATAAATATTGTCAAAATGTCAATACTACCCAAAGCTATCTACACATTCAATGCAATCCCAATCAAAATTGCACTAGCATTCTTCTCGAAACTAGAACAAGCAATCCTAAAATTCATATGGAACCACAAAAGGCCCCGAAAAGCCAAAGTAATTTTGAAGAAGAAGACCAAAGCAGGAGGCATCACAA
>NW_024417489.1:0-1982 GCF_014898765.1 Herpailurus yagouaroundi | reverse complement strand
GACAGACTCCACCAAAAGTCTGCTAGAACTGATACATGAATTCAGCAAAGTTGCAGGATACAAAATCAATGTACAGAAATCAGTTGCATTCTTATACACTAACAATGAAGCAACAGAAAGACAAATAAGGAAACTGATCCCATTCACAATTGCACCAAGAAGCATAAAATACCTAGGAATAAATCTAACCAAAGATGTAAAGGATCTGTATGCTGAAAACTATGGAAAGCTTATGAAGGAAATTGAAGAAGATTTAAAGAAATGGAAAGACATTCCCTGCTCATGGATTGGAAGAATAAATATTGTCAAAATGTCAATACTACCCAAAGCTATCTACACATTCAATGCAATCCCAATCAAAATTGCACCAGCATTCTTCTCGAAACTAGAACAAGCAATCCTAAAATTCATATGGAACCACAAAAGGCCCCGAATAGCCAAAGTAATTTTGAAGAAGAAGACCAAAGCAGGAGGCATCACAATCCCAGACTTTAGCCTCTACTACAAAGCTGTCATCATCAAGACAGCATGGTATTGGCACAAAAACAGACACATAGACCAATGGAATAGAATAGAAACCCCAGAACTAGACCCACAAACGTATGGCCAACTCATCTTTGACAAAGCAGGAAAGAACATCCAATGGAAAAAAGACAGTCTCTTTAACAAATGGTGCTGGGATAACTGGACAGCAACATGCAGAAGGTTGAAACTAGACCACTTTCTCACACCATTCACAAAAATAAACTCAAAATGGATCAAGGACCTGAATGTGAGACAGGAAACCATCAAAACCCTAGAGGAGAAAGCAGGAAAAGACCTCTCTGACCTCAGCCGTAGCAATCTCTTACTCGACACATCCCCAAAGGCAAGGGAATTAAAAGCAAAAGTGAATTACTGGGACCTTATGAAGATAAAAAGCTTCTGCACAGCAAAGGAAACAACCAACAAAACTAAAAGGCAACCAACGGAATGGGAAAAGATATTTGCAAATGACATATCGGACAAAGGGCTAGTCTCCAAAATCTATAAAGAGCTCACCAAACTCCACACCCGAAAAGCAAATAACCCAGTGAAGAAATGGGCAGAAAACATGAATAGACACTTCTCTAAAGAAGACATCCGGATGGCCAACAGGCACATGAAAAGATGTTCAGCGTCGCTCCTTATCAGGGAAATACAAATCAAAACCACACTCAGATATCACCTCACGCCAGTCAGAGTGGCCAAAATGAACAAATCAGGAGACTATAGATGCTGGAGAGGATGTGGAGAAACGGGAACCCTCTTGCACTGTTGGTGGGAATGCAAATTGGTGCAGCCGCTCTGGAAAGCAGTGTGGAGGTTCCTCAGAAAATTAAAAATAGACCTACCCTATGACCCAGCAATAGCACTCCTAGGAATTTATCCAAGGGACACAGGAGTACTGATGCATAGGGGCACTTGTACCCCAATGTTCATAGCAGCACTCTCAACAATAGCCAAATTATGGAAAGAGCCTAAATGTCCATCAACTGATGAATGGATAAAGAAATTGTGGTTTATATACACTATGGAATACTACGTGGCAATGAGAAAAAATGAAATATGGCCTTTTGTAGCAACGTGGATGGAACTGGAGAGTGTGATGCTAAGTGAAATAAGCCATACAGAGAAAGACAGATACCATATGGTTTCACTCTTATGTGGATCCTGAGAAACTTAACAGGAACCCATGGGGGAGGGGAAGGAAAAAAAAAAAAGAGGTTAGAGTGGGAGAGAGCCAAAGCATAAGAGACTGTTGAGAACTGAGAGCAAACTGAGGGTTGATGGGGGGTGGGAGGGAGGAGAGGGTGATGGGTATTGAGGAGGGCACCTTTTGGGATGAGCACTGGGTATTGTATGGAAACCAATTTGACAATAAATTTCATAAAAAAATAAAAAAAAAGAAAAAAAAGAAAAAGTATAAAGTTGGCAAACATAGGTTCCCGTCTCTCCCCAGA
>NW_024417488.1:1479-17613 GCF_014898765.1 Herpailurus yagouaroundi | reverse complement strand
TTTGAGAGAGAGAGAGAGAGAGAGAGAGAGAGAGAGAGAGAGAGAGAGCATGACTGTGCACAAGTGTGGGAGGGGCAGAGAGAGAAGGAGACGGAATCCTAAGAAGGCTCCAGCCTCTGAACTGTCAGCACAGAGCCTGCTGTGGGGCTCGAATTCACAAGCTGTGAGATCATGACCTGAGCCAAAGTTGGACACTTAACCGACTGAGGCACTCAGGTGCCCCTACATTGGTAACATTTCTATTCTGTTTCATAAGAATAACCAGGTCTAACGGGCTTTATATATAGGTTGATTTTAATATTGGGAATCAGTACACATTAAATTATTGTGATAGAGTGAATCAAGAGATACAGAACATTCACAGGACATCTAAGCAGCCTATAGGATGCCCTTGTGTACTAGAAAGGAAGACAATACTTTCAGGCAGTTGAATAAGGAAAGGACCCCACCATCTGTGTGGCTATAGCCCTTCATGGGTGGGGCTTGACAAGCAGAACATTTTTGGGATTTCAGCACCCACTTGCCCTTTTGGCTTGCCAACTTTGTACTGTGAACCCATTTCACAACCCTATGAGGCCACCCTGGATATTTCCCTCTTAGGTCAGCTGGTGGTGAATATGAAACTGTGTTCTCTATCCTCAATCCAGAATAACCTACAAAACCAAGTATAGTGCCTGAGGCTGAGTACATGAAGGCAAAGGGCTTGAATAGAAGTAATACCTACAATTGTAAAAATTAGAGAACAAAAATAGAGTGAAATCCACTACTCAGTCTTGGTTTCCTGGTGTCTTGTAATTTCTATTTTACTGCGATGAAAAAAAAAACAAACAAAAATATTACCTCACCTAGGGTAGAAAGGCAGCCTCAATGTTAAGGGCAAACCTTTGAAACAGTATAAAAGCAATATCTAGCTCATTGTGATTTTTGAGGATTAAATGATATACGCTATATAAAGCACCATTGAGTTCCCATTTCTCCACATCCTCTCCAGCATCTATAGTCTCCTGATTTGTTCATTTTAATCGCTCTGACTGGCGTGAAGTGGTATCTCAGTGTGGTTTTGATTTGTATTTCCTTGGTGAGGAGCGACGTTGAGCATCTTTTCATGTGCCTGTTGGCCATCTGGATGTTTTCTTTAGAGAAGTGTCTATTCATGTCTTCTGCCCATTTCTTCACTGGATTATTTGTTTTTTGGGTGTGGAGTTTGGTGATTTCTTTATAGATTTTGGATACTAGCCTTTTGTCCAATATGTCATTTGCAAATATCTTTTCCCATTCCGTTGGTTGCCTTTTAGTTTTGTTGATTGTTTCCTTTGCAGTGCAGAAGCTTTTTACCTCCATGCCATTCCAATAGTTCATTTTTGCTTTTAATTCCCTTGCCTTTGGGGATGTGTCAAGTAAGAAATTGCTGCGGCTGAGGTCAGAGAGGTTTTTTCCTGCTTTCTCCTCTAGGGTTTTGATGGTTTCCTGTATCACATTCAGGTCCTTCCTCCATTTTGAGTTTATTTTTGTGAATGGTGTAAGAAAGTGGTCTAGTTTCATCCTTCTGCATGTTGCTGTCCAGTTCTCCCAGTACCATTTGTTAAAGACACTGTCTTTTTTCCATTGGATGTTCTTTCCTGCTTTGCCAAAGATTAGTTGACCATACTTTTGTGGGTCTAGTTCTGGGGTTTCTATTCTATTCCATTGGTCTATGTGCCTGTTTTTGTGCCAATACCATGCTGTCTTCAGGATTACAGCTTTGTAGTAGAGGCTAAAGTCTGGGATTGTGATGCCTCCCGCTTTGGTGTTTCCTCTTCAAAATTACTTTGGCTATTCGGGGCCTTTTGTAGTTCCATATGAATTTTAGGATTGCTTATTCTAGCTTCGAGAAAAATGCTGGTGCAATTTTGATTGGGATTGCATTGAATGTGTAGATAGCTTTGGGTAGTATTGACATTTTGACAATATTTATTCTTCCAATCCATGAGCAGGGAATGTCTTTCCATTTCTTTATATCTTCTTCAATTTCCTTCATAAACTTTCTATAGTTTTCAGCATACAGATCTTTTATCTTTGGTCAGGTTTATTCCTAGGTATATTATGCTTCTTGGTGCAATTGTGAATGGGATCAGTTTCTTTATTTGTCTTTCTGTTGCTTCATTGTTAGTATGTAAGAATGCAGCTGATTTCTGTACATTAATTTTGTATTTTGCAACCTTGTTGAATTCCTGTATGAGTTCTAGTACACTTTTGGTGGGGTCTATCAGGTTTTCCATGTATAGTATCATGTCATCTGCAAAAAATGAAAGGTTGACTTCATCTTTGCCAATTTTGATGCCCTTGATTTCTTTTTGTTGTCTGATTGCTGATGCTAGCACTTCCAACAATATGTAAAACAACAGCCGTGAGAGTGGACATCCCTGTCGTGTTCCTTATCTCAGGGGGAAACCCCTCAGTTTTTCCCCATTGAGGTTAATATTAGCAGTGGGCTTTTCATAAATGGCTTTGATGATGTTTAAGTATGTTCCTTCTATCCCGACTTTCTCGACGATTTTTATTAAGAAAGAGCGCTGAATTTTGTCAAATTCTTTTTCTGCATAGATTGATAAAATCATATGGTTCTTATCTTTTCTTTTATTAATGTATCACGTTGATTGATTTGCGAATGTTGAACCATCCCTGCATCCCAGGAATGAATCCCACTTGGTCATGGTGAATAATTCTTTTTATAAGCTGTTGAATTCGATTTGCTAGTATCTTATTGAGAATTTTTGCATCCATATTCATCAGTGATTTTTGTTTCTTTTTCTCTCTCTCTCTCTTTTTTTTTTTTTTTTTTATGCTGGGTCTGTGTCTGGTTTGGGAATCAAAGTAATGCTGGCCTCATAGAATGAGTCTGGAAGTTTTCCTTCCCTTTCTATTTTTTGAAATAGGTTGAGAAGGATAGGTATTATCTCTGCTTTAAATGTCTGGTAGAATTCCCCTGGGAAGCCATCTGATGCTGGAGTCTCATTTATTGAGATATTTTTGATAACTGTTTCAATTTCTTCGCTAGTTACGGGTCTGTTAAAGTTTTCTATTTCTTCCTGTCTGAGTTTTGGAAGTGTGTGGGTGTTTAGGAATTTGTCCATTTCTTTCGGGTTGTCCAGTTTGTTGGCATATAATTTTTCATTGTATTCCCTAATTGCTTGTATGTCTGAGGGATTGGTTGTAATAATTCCGTTTTCATTCATGATTTTATCTATTTAAGTCATCTCCCTTTTCTTTTTGAGAAGCCTGGCTAGACGTTTATCAATTTTGTTTATTTTTTCAAAAAACGTACTCTTGGTTTCATTGATCTGCTCTACAGTTTTTTTAGATTCTATATTGTTTATTTCTGCTCTGATCTTTATTATTTCTCTTCTTCTGCTGGGTTTAGGCTGCCTTTGCAGTTCTGCTTCTATTTCCTTTAGGTGTGCTGTTACCTCCTGTATTTGGGATTTTACTTATTTCTTGAGATAGGCTTGGATTGCAATGTATTTTCCTCTCAGGACTGCCTTCGCTGCATCCCAAAGCGTTTGGATTGTTGTATTTTCATTTTTATTTTTTTCCATATATTTTTAAATTTCTTCTCGAATTGCTTGGTTGACCCATTCATTCTTTAGTAGAGTGTTCTTTAACCTCCATGCTTTTGGATGTTTTCCAGACATTTTCCTGTGTTTGATTTCAAGTTTCATAGCATTGTGGACTGAAAGTGTGCATGGTATGACTTCATTTCTTTTATACTTGTGAAGGGGAGTTTTGTGACTCAGTATGTGATCTATCTTGGAGAAGGTTCCATGTGCACTCGAGAAGAAAGTATATTCTGTTGCTTTGGGAGGCAGAGTTCTAAATAGATCTGTCTAGTCCATCTGATGCAATGTATTATTCAGGCCCTTGTTTCTTTATTGATTCTGTGTCTAGATGATCTATCCATTGTTGTAAGTGGAGTATTAAAGTCCCCTGTAAATACCACTTTCTTATCAATAAGGTTGCTTATGTTTGTGAGAAATTGTTTTATATATTTGGGGGCTCCCGTATTTGGCACATAGACATTTATAATTGTTAGCTCTTCCTGATGGATAGACCCTGTAATTATGATATAATGCCCTTCTTCATCTCTTGTTGCAGCCTTTAATTTAAAGTCTAGTTTGTCTGATATAAGTATGGCTACTCCAGGTTTCTTTTGACTTCTAGTAGCATAATTGTTAGTTCTCCATCCCCTCACGTTCAATCTGAAGGTCTCCTCACATCTAAAATGGGTCTCTTGTAGACAGCAAATAGATGGGTCTTGTTTTTTTATCCATTCTGACACCCTATGTCTTTTGTTTGGCTCATTTAGTCCATTTACATTCAGTGTTATTATTGAAAGATATGGGTTTAGAATCACTATGATGTCTGTAGGTTTCATGCTTGTAATGATATCTCTGGTACTTTCTGGTCCTTGCAAAATTTCACTCACAGAATCCCCCTTAGGATCTCTTGTAGGGCTGGTTCAGTGGTGATGAATTCCTTCAGTTTTTGTTTGTTTTGGGAAAACCTTTATGTCTCCTTCTATTGTAAATGACAGACTTTCTGGATAAAGGATTCTCAGCTGCATATTTTTTCTGTTCATCACATTGTAGATTTCCTGCTATTCCTTTTTGGCCTGCCAAGTTTCAGTAGATAGGTTTGCCACTACTCTATGTGTCTACCATTGTAAGTTAGTGCCTGTTTAGCTGCTTTCAGAATTTTTCTTTATCCTTGTCTTTTGCCAGTTTCATTATATGTCGTGCAGAAGGTCAATTCAAGTTACGTCTGAAAAGAGTTCTCTGTCCTTCTTGGATTTCAATGCCTTTTTCCTTCCCCAGATCAGGGAAGTTCTCAGCTATGATTTGTTCAAGTACACCTTCAGCCCCTTTCTCTCTCTTCTTCTTCTTCTGGAATTCCTATGATACGGATATTGTTCTGTTTGATTGCATCACGTAGTTCTCTAATTCTCCCCTAATTCTCCTGGATTTTTTTATCTCTTTTTCTCAGCTTTCTCTTTTTCCATAATTTCATCTTATAATTCACCTATTGTCTCCTCTGCCTTTTCAATCTGTGCTATGGCCACCTCCCTTTTATTTTACACCTCATTTATAGCATTTTTTTAGCTCCTCATGATTATCTCAGTCCCTTGATCTCTGTAGCAATAGATTCTCTGCTGTCCTCTATGGTTTTATCAAGCCCAACAATTAATTTTTTGACTATTATTCTAAATTCTTGTTCCATTATATTGCTTAAATCGTTTTTGATCATTTCATTAGCTGTCACTACTTCCTGGAGTTTCTTTTGAGGAGAATTCTTCTGTTTCGTCATTTTGGGTAGTCCTGTGGTGGCTCCAAACTGCAGGGCACTTCCCTTGTGCTGTCTGGAGTAGCTTGTGTTGGTGTGCAGGGCCGCAGTCAATCCTGATGTCTGCCCCCAGCTCACCGCTGGAGCCACAGTCAGACTGGTGTGTACCTTATCTTCCCCTCTCCCAGGGGCAGGACTCACTGTGGAATGGTGTGGCCCCTGTCTTAGCTACTTGCACACTGCCAGGCTTGTGGTGCTGCTTTGATCGGATCTGGTGTATTAGCCAGGGTGGATCCACAAAGTGCACAGGGGCAGGCGGGGCAGGCTTAGCTTGCTTTGCCATGGGTGGTCCCCTGTGTGTGGGGCCCTCCAGCACTGGGAGGGAGGCCATTCCATCGGAGGGATGGATCCACAGAAGCACAGTGTTGGGCATTTTTGTGGTGGAAGCAAGTTTGGTGATGGGAACTGGTTCCCTTTGGGATTTTGGCTGGGGGATGGGAGAGATAGATGGCTCTTGCCAGTGCCTTTGTTCCCTGCTAAGCTGAGCTCTGTCTTCCGGGGCTCAACAACTCTTCCTCCCGGTGTCATCTCACCCTCTCCGCTCTCTGAGAGCAGAGCTGTTGATTTATAACATTCCAGATATTAAGTCCCGCTGGCTGTCAAGATTCACGGAGTCTGGCACCTCTGCTTTTGCAAGCCAGACTCAGGGGCTCTGACGCCAGGAGGACTGCCCCTCTACTGCCCTGGCTCCCTCCCATGAGTCTCTGTAGCACACACTGCCTCTCCACCCTTCCTACCCTCTTCTGTGGGCCTCTTGTCTACATTTGACTCCAGTGAGTCTGTTCTGCTAGTCTTCTAGCAGTTTTCTGGGTTATTTAGGCAGATGTGGGTGGAATCTAAGCGACCAGCAGGATGAGGTGAACCCAGCATTCTCCTATAATGAAATCATTATAGCACTATATGCTAATTAGCTTGTATGTAAATAAATAAATAAATAAATAAATACAAGGGATTATAAAAAATAAATGGAAACAAAAATAAAGTCAAGACAGAAATACTTATATCACAAAAAATACAGTTACTCCACTTACATCAACGGATAGGTTATCTAGGTAGAAAATGATTTGTATGTGAATGACTCATTAGATCAGATGGACTTAACAGATATATACAGAACATTGCATACAAAACGAGAAGCATACACTATGTTTTCAAGTGAACATGAAACATTCCATAGGATAGATCACATTTTAGGCCAGAAAACAAGTCTCAATAAATTTAAGAAGATTGAGATCATATCAAGCATCTTTTCTGACCACAAATAGCCAAAGCAAACTTTAAAAAGAAAAGCAAATCTGAAGAAATTAATTTTGGACTTTAAGTTATATTACAAGGCTGTTGTAATCAAAAAGTATAGTACTGGCACAAAAACATACACATAGATCAATGAAACAGAATATAAAATTGAGAAATAAACCCACAATTACATGGTCAATTACTCTTCAACAAAGCATAAAAGAATGTCCAATGGAAAAAAAGACAGTATCTTCAACAAATGGTGTTGGGAAAACTGGTCACCTACGTGCAAAAAAACAAAACAAAACAAAACAAAACAAAACAAAACAAGATCACTTTCTTACACCTTGCACAAAAATAAATTCAAAATTGAATATAGATGTAGATGTGAGATCTGAAGCCATAAATTTGCTAGAAGAGAACACAGGCAGTAACCTCTTTGACATTGGCCATAGCTACTTCTCAATAGATTTGTCTCCTGAGGCAAGGGAAACAAAAGTAAAAATAAGTATTGGGATTTATCAAAATAAAAAGCTTTTACACAGCAAAGGAAACAATCAACAAAACTAAGAGGCAACCCATAGAATAAGGGAAGATATTTGCAAATATCATATCCAATAAAGGGTAAATATAAAGATACATAAATAACATATAAAACTCAACATCCAAAAAACAAAATCCAGTTAAAAATGGTCAGAAGACATGAACAGACATTTTTCCAAAGATGACATAGAGATGGCCAACAGACACATGGAACTTAATCATAACTTATCAGGGAAAAGCAAATCAAAACTACAATGAGATGTCACCTCATACCTGTCAGAATAGCTAAAATAAAAAACACAAGAAACAACAGGTTGGCGAGGATGTGGAGAAAGGGGAACACTCTTGAACTGTTGGTGGGAATTCAAACTGGTGCAGCCACGGTGGAAGACAGCATGGAGGTCCCTGAAAAAAAAAAAAAAAAAAAGCAGAACTACCTTATGATCCAGCAATCATACTACTGGGTATTTACCCAAAGAATATAAGAATA
The DNA here is from genome assembly GCF_014898765.1 of Herpailurus yagouaroundi. Lineage (NCBI taxonomy): Eukaryota > Metazoa > Chordata > Mammalia > Carnivora > Felidae > Herpailurus > Herpailurus yagouaroundi. Next base: position 9,968 of record NW_024417488.1, on the reverse strand, counting down.
CTAGTTCAAAGGGATACATGATACCCTAAATTTATAGCAGCATTATTCATAATAGCTAAGATATGGAAGCAGCCCAAGTGTCCAGTGATTGATGAATGGGTAAATGGAATATTATTCAGCAATTAAAAAGAACAAAATCTTGCCGTTTGCAAGAACATAGATGGAGCTAGAGACTGTAATGTTAAATGAAATAGGTCAGTTAGAGAAAGACAAATACCGTATTATCTCACTCATATGTGTAATTTAATAAACAAGACAAACGAGCAAATGGACAATAATAAGAGAGAGAAAGTCAAACCAAGAAACAGATTCTTAATTATAGAGACTACACTGATGATTACCAGAGGGGAGGGAGTGGGGGTTGGGTTAAATAGGGAATGGGGATTAAGGAGTGATGTATGAAACTGCTGAATTACTATATTGTATACTTTCAACTAATATAACACCATATGTTAACTAACTGGAATTAAAATAGAAACTTTTTTAAAAAGCATCTTTTCTGACCACAACAGTATAGAAATAGAAATTACAAAAAAAAATTGGAAGAATCCACAAGCAACTGGGAGCTACTAAACATGCTGCTAAACATTCAATGGGTCACAAAGAAAGCAAAGAAAAAATAATAAAATACATAGAGACAAATGAAAATAAAAACATAATATTTCAAAATATTTGAGATGCAGACTAGGAAGATGGTGGTGGAATATGAGAGCCATAGGCTCGCCTCATCCCAGGAACACAACTAGGTAACTATCAAATTTTCCTAAATACGCCAGACATAACCTGAAGACTGACAGGGCAAACTCCAAAACTAAAGGGAGAGAAAAGGCCACATTGAAGAATGTAGAAAGTGAGGACCTGGTTTAGGGAAGAAATGGATTGCAGTTGCTATGAAGGGGAGGGAGTCATGGTCACTGTGAAGGGCAAGAGAGGTGCACACAGGGGAATGCACAAGGGTAATATTTTCCCAAAGCCATTGGCTTGGAAAATGAGAGTGGTTGAATTTAATGGAAAATGAGAGTGGGTTCTTGCATCCAGTGGGACTTAAAGCTGAGAGTTTTAAAGGTGGGCTTAGCTGGACCAGAGCCTGGAGAGCACTGCACTGTTCCTGCAGAGAAGGCAGGCAAAAATCCTGGGGGAAGACAATGTAGAAACAGGAATCTGCAGACCTCCTGGGGCACACAGGTGGATTATTTCCTCTTCGGGGAGCACCTCCCTAATAGGCAGTGATCACAAAGATACCTCTCCAGGAACAAAGGAATTAGCTGATGCCATTTCCCTCATCCAACCATCAGCATAAACACAGAGACACCTGCAGGAAGCAGCTCAGTGTTGAGAGTGGCTGACTAACTTGAATACACCAAGCCCCACTCCATGGAACGCTGGTGGGAATGTCCTTCTAAGTCACATTTGCTTCAGCACCAGTGCAGTAGGCCCCACCCCTAGAGTACCAACACACCCCTGCTCTCAACATGTCACCTGACCATACTTCTGCAGGGCCTCAGTTTTGGTGGAAGTGGTATCATGTCTCATTTTACAAGCATATCAGGGTACAGCTAGTTGATACTTAACACACTCAGGCCCGGGACCAAACATTGCCCAGAGCAGGTAAACAGATCCTCTGCATATGACTTGCCTAAAGGAAAGAGCAGCTAAAATAAACAGCAGAGCATGCACAGCACACACCAGAGACATTTCCTGAAGTGCCAGTCCCTGGGCACTACATGACCTCTCCTTCATAAGGCCATTACTTTCTTTCTTTCTTTTTTTTTTTTTTAAACATTTTTTTTTCAACGTTTATTTATTTTTGGGACAGAGAGACAGAGCATGAACGGGCGAAGGGCAGAGAGAGAGGGAGACACAGAATCGGAAACAGGCTCCAGGCTCTGAGCCATCAGCCCAGAGCCCGACGTGGGGCTCGAACTCACGGACCGCGAGATCGTGACCTGGCTGAAACCGGACGCTTAACCGACTGCGCCACCCAGGCGCCCCAAGGCCATTACTTTCAGGAACAGGAGACAAAATTGGCTTTTCTAATACAGGGAAGACAGAGACAGACAAAATGCTAAGATGGAGGAATTAATCGCAAATGAAAGAACAAGATAAGGCCATGGCCAGAGATCTAAGTGAAACAGATATAAGTAACATGCCTGATGGAGAATTTAAAGCAACAATCATAAGGATACCTGGTGGGCTTGAGAAAAGAGTAGAAGACATCAGTGAGACCCTTACCATAGAGATAAAAGGGTTAAAAAAAGAATCAATCAGGATGAAGACTACAATAAAGAAGATTGGAAAGAGGCTTAATGCAATAAAAAACAGGCTGAAAGAAGCAGAAGACCAAATCAGTGACCTAGAAGACAAAATAATGGAAAATAATGAAGCTGAACAAAAGAGAGAAGGATGTATTTATGCCCATGAGAATATACTTAGGGAAGTCAATAACTACATAGATGAAAAAATACTCAATAAAATACTAGCAAACCTAATTCAACAGTACATTAAAAGAATCATTCACTATGATAAAGTGGGATTTATTCCTGGGCTGCAAGTGTTGTTCAATATTTGCAAATTGATCAACGTGATATACAATATCACATTAATGAAATAAAGGATAAGAGCCATATGATTATTTCAATATATGCAGAAAAAACATTTGACGAAGTAGGACATCCATTCTTTATAAAAACTCTCAAAAAATAGGTTAGAGGGAATATACCTCAACATAATACGAGCCAAATATGAAAAACTCAAAGCTAATATCATCCTCAAGGAGCAAAAACTGAGAGCTTTTCCTCTATGGTTAGGAACAAGACAGGGATGTCCACTTTCATCACTGTTACTTAATATAGTACTGGAAATTCTAGCTACAGCAATCAGACAACTAAAAGAAATAATACGCATTCAAATCAGCAAGGGAGAAGTCAAAATTTCACTATTTGCTGATAACATCATACTGTATATTGAAAACCCAAAAGATTCCACCAACAAATTGTTAGAACTGGTAAACAAATTCAGTTAAGTTGCAGGATACAAAATCAATGTACAGAAATCTGTTGCATTTCCATATACTAAGAATGAAAGAGCACAAGGAGAAATTAAAGAATCAATCTCATTTACAATTGCACCAAAATCAATAAGATACCCAGAAATAAACCTAACCAAAGAGATGAAAGATCTTTGCTCTCAAAGCTATGAAACATTGGTAAACAAATTGAAAATTACATAATGAAATGGAAAGGCGTTCTATGCTCATGGGTGAAGAACAAATATTATTAAAATGTCTACACTAACAAAGGTAAAAAAAAAAAATTAATGAGGGGCACCAGGGTGGCTCAGTCGGTTTAACATCTGACTTCAGCTCTGGTCATGAACTCGTGAGTTCAAGCCCCACATTGGGCTTGCTGCTGTCAACCTGTCAGTGCAGAGCCCGCTTTGAATCCTCTGTCCCCCTCTTCTCCCTCCCCAATTTCCACTCTCTCAAAAATAAACAAACATTAAAAAACACATTTAATGCAACTCTTATCAAAATACCAACAGCATTTTTCATAGCATTAGAACAAAGGATCTTAAAATTTATATGGAACCAAAAAAAGACCCCAAATAGCCATAGCAACCTTGAAAAAGAAAAGCAAATCTGGAAGCATCACAATCCTGGAGTTGAAGCTATATTACAAAGCTGTGGTGATCAAGACTATATGGCACTGACACAAAGATAGACACATAGATCAGTGGAAAGAGTAGAAAACCCAGAAAGGAACTCACAAGTATATGGTTTCATTCTTACAAAGCAAGAAAGAATATCCAATGGAAAAAAGACAGTCTCTTCAACAAATCGTGTTGGGAAAACTGGACAGCAACATGAAAGAAGGAAACTGGATTACTTTCTTACACCATACTCAAAAATAAAATAAAAATGGATGAAATGAGTAAATGGGAGACAGGAAACCATGAAAATACTAGAGGAGAAAACAGACGGATATACTCTCTGATTTCAAGTTATACTCTGAAGCTGTCATCATCAAAACAGTATGGTACTGTCATGAAAACAGAGAAATAGGCCAATGGAGCAGAATCAAATGCCCAGAAATAAACCCAAGCATATATGGTCAACTAATATTTGACAAGGGAGCCAAGAATACTCAATGGAGTAAAGACAGTCTCTAAATGGTGCTGAGATAATTGGATATTCACATGTAAAAGAATTCACATGCAAAAGAATGCCCCCTGTTTTACACCACCTACAAAAATTAACTCAAAATATATTAAAGTCTTGAATGTAAGACCTGAAACCATGTAACTCTAAAAGAAAACAGCAACAAATCTCCTTGACATGGGTCTTGGTAATGACTTTTTTGGATATGATACCTGGAGCAGAAGCAACAAAACAAAAAAATAAACAAGTCAGACTACATCAAGATAAAAATCTTCTGCACAGTGAAAGAAGCCTTCCACCAAGTGAAAAGACAACCTACTAAATGGGAAAACATTTGCAAACCATATATCTGATAATGGGTTAATATCCAAAACATATGAATAACTCATACAACTAATAGCAAAAAATCAAATAACCCAATTAAAAAGTGAGCTAAGTATCTGAATAGATATTTCTCCAAAGAAGATATACGAAAGGCCAACAGGTACATGAAAAGATTCTTAACATCACTAGTCATTAGGGAAAGGCAAATTGAAACCACGATAAGATATCACCTCATGCCTGTTAGAAGGGCGTTCATCAAAAAGAGAAGAGATAGCACATCCTGGCATGGATGTGGAGAAAAGGGAATCACTGTTGGCAGGTTTGTAAATTGGTGTAGTCACTATGGAGATTATGGAGTATTTTCAAAAATTAGAAATAGAACTACCATATGATCCAGAAATTTTATGGATATTCATTTCTGAAAATATATCCACGGTAAAAAAAAATAATTAACTGGAGAAAATATCTGTACCCCCATGTTCATATAAACATTATTTATAATAGCGAAGACATGGAAAATGTCCATTATGAATGAATAAAGGAATTGTGAGATATCTATCTATCTATCTATCTATATCTATACCTATATGTCTATCTCTATCTCTATCTCTATCTCTATCTCTATCTCGTGGTATATATATGTAGTATATGTATACACACACCATATTATATATATTTGTATATACCACATTATATTTATATACATATATACTACATATATAGTATTTTTATATATTACATATACATATATATTATTTATATATAGTATTTATATATAGCCTAGATATACCACATTATATATTATATATGTGAATATTATTCAGACAGCATGGATGTACCTTGAAAGCATTATACAAAGTGAAATAATTCATGCAGAAATACAGATACTGACTGTATGATGTCACTTTTATGTGGGCTCTAAAAAGAAGAAAACCTCACAGAAAAAGACATCAGATTTGTGGTTATAAGTGTTCAGTGAAGGGGAATTGGAGGAAGGTGGCTGAAAGGTACAAACTTCCAGTTATGATAAATAAGTACTAGGATATAATATACAACATAATGGCAGTAGCTAAAACTGCTGTGTGATATACAGGAAAGTTAAGAGAGGAAAACTTTTAAAAAATATGTAAATTCCAGTGTAGTTAACATATAGTGTTATATTAGTTTCATGTGTACCATGTAGTGATTCAACAATTCCATACATTACTCAGTGCTCATTGTGATAAATGTGCTCTTTAAACCCCATCATCTATTTCACCCATCCCTCCACCAAACTCCCCTCTCACAACAACCAGTTTGTTCTCTACAGTTAAGAGCCTGTTTTTTTGGCTTCTCTCTCTCTTTTTTACTTTGCTCATTTGTTTTCTTTCTTAAATTCCACCGATGACTAAAATCATATGGTATTTGGCTTTCTCTGACTGACTTATTTCACTTAACATTATACTCTCTAGCTCCATCTACATAGTTGCAAATGGCAAGATTTCATTCTTTTTAGGGCTGAATAATATTCATATATATATATATACATATATATCCATTATATTTGCTATATATATATGGAATATTCTATCTATCTATCTATCTATCTATCTATCTATCTATCATTTCTTTATCCATTCTTCTATCGATGGACACAGGCTGATTCCATGATTTGGCTATTGTAAATAATGCTTCAGTAAACATAGGGGTGCTTATATCTTTTTGAATTAGCATTTTTGTATTGTTTGTGTAAATATCCAGTAGTGCATTTACTGGATCATATGATACTTCTATTTTTAATTTTTTGAGAACCCTCCATACTGTTTTCCACAGTGGCTGTACCAGTTTGCATTCCCACCAACAGTGCACAAGAGTTCCTATTCTCTGCATCCTCACCACCACTTGTTGTTTCCTGTGTTTTTGATATTAGCCATTCTTACAGGTGTGAAGTGATATCTCACTGTAATTTTGATTTTCTTTTACCTGATGATGTGTGATCTTTTCATGTGTCTATTGGCCACTTGTATATCTTCTTCGGAGAAATGTCTGTTCATGTACTCTGCCCATTTTTAAATCTATTATTTATTTTTATTTTTGTATATTTTTATTGGATTATTTGTTTTGTTGTTGAGTTGTATAAAGTCTTTATATATTTTGGATATTAACTCTTTATTGGTATGTCATTTGCAAATATCTTCTCTTATTCAGTAGGTTGTCTTTTAGTTTTGTTGATTATTTCCTTTGCTGTGCAACAGCTTTGTTTTTGGTGTAGTCCCAATAGTTTGTTTTTGCTTTTGTTTCCCGTGCCTCAGGAGACAAATCTAAAAAGATGTTGCTATGACTGAAGTTGGAGAAATTAACTGCTTCTGTTCTCTTTCAGGATTTTTATGGTTTCAAGTCTCACATTTAGGTCCTTAATCCAAGAAAGTAAATCTTAAGACTTCTTACCACAAGGACAATTTTTTTCCTTTCTTCTTTTCTTTTTATTGTTTCTATATGAGAAGATGGATACTAGCTGAACTTATTGCAATAATCATTTCATAATACATATAAATCAAATAATCATGCTGTATGCCTTCAACTTATACAGTGGTATTTGCCAGTTATTTCTTAATAAACCTGGAAAAAATAGAAACACACTACAAAAGTGTAAATGCTTCTTATATTGTATTCCTTTGGGCTCTGATACAGTTATATTTCTTTATATCAATGTAGTCTGCTTCATGGTAACTTTTTGAGGGGAACATTTGCTGATCTCCTCATTCATCCATAGCTGGAAATCTCTCAGGATTATTTTAGTCACACTTTACGAAAGATTGAGAAACTACAGTTATCCATAGAACGAACATCACTGCCATTTAATTTATTTGATATAGATGTGGCCTGGTTGATGGAGTTTACAAGGGGAAGGCTAATATCCCCCCCCCCATCACCCTTAGTCCCTTCACTATCTTACACACACACACAAATCTCTAGTTTTTGCTTGCTTGTTTGCAGTTTTCTGTGTTTATAGTCATCTTCTCTCAGGTCTTGTAATATATCAAGGGCAGGGACCAGGTCTGAGTCCTTTCTAGTTCCTAAGCTTGTCTACCAATAACCTGGCACAGATAGGTTATCTATAAATGTTAGATAAATAAATCCTCTACTGTTGGAGACAGGCCAACACCCATTTAAGGGGTGACCCATTGACTTTACCCCGAAGTGTGGATTGTATGTAACATGACTCAGCTAGAAAAGGTAAAAAAAAAAAAAAAAAAAAAAAAAAAAGCCTTGGAGAAGGAGTTGGGAAAAACAGGTGGCAGTTCTTTCTCTACCACTAACTCGCTGTGTGATCCCAGGCAATGTTTTTACTCCCTTTGGGTCCTAGCTACTCTATCTGAGAAATTAGTGTTGCAGTGGGTACTTTTTAAAAGATGTTTATGTATTTATTTTTGAGAGATAGATGCAAGAATGGGGGAGGAACAGAAAGAGGGAGGGAGAGAATCCCAAGCAGGCTCCGTGCTTTCAGCACAGAGCCTGATGCGGGGCTCAAACTCATGAACCATGAGATCATGACCTGAGCTGAAATCAAGAGTCAGTCACTTAATGGACTGAGCCACCCAGATGCCCCATAAAGTGGGTAATTTTTTTTTTAATTTTTTTTCAACGTTTATTTATTTTTGGGACAGAGAGAGACAGAGCATGAACGGGCGAGGGGCAGAGAGAGAGGGAGACACAGATCGGAAACAGGCTCCAGGCTCTGAGCCATCAGCCCAGAGCCCGACGCGGGGCTCGAACTCACGGACCGCGAGATCGTGACCTGGCTGAAGTCGGACGCTTAACTGACTGCGCCACCCAGGCGCCCCAAAAGTGGGTAATCTTTAAAGTTCCTTTTACCTCTGACTTTCCATGAGGAATGATAATAACATCAAGCACCATTTATGTTTTAGGACTTGAGGTGGATATCATAAATGTGTGTACATATATGTGGAAATATATACATATGTACTTTATTTATTTATTTATTTATTTATTTATTTATAAATCCAAG
>NW_024417488.1:0-1379 GCF_014898765.1 Herpailurus yagouaroundi | reverse complement strand
ACCCCTCCAGCAACCCTCAGTTTGTTCTTTATATTTGAGAGTCTCTTATGGTTTTCTTTCAACCTCAAAGCCCAGGAAAATATGATTGTTTCTCTCCATTTTACTGAGACTTGGAGAGGAAAACTCACCAACTTGAGGTGACATGAAAGGGGAAAAGAAAATAGTGTGTGTGATCACGCACCCTACTGGGTGACAATGGAGACTATTGCTGGACCTCATTTGGTCCGTACCATCCAGCCATTTGTACCATGTATGTGTTTACTGCTGCCCCCAGAGTACCCTTTAGTTCTAGCTCTGGGAATCCCTAGGCAACAGCGATGTTCAACCATCCTCTAGGTATGTGAATAGGTACTCAGACAGCCACCGGCCAAGTAGGGACCAGATAAATAAGGGAATTAAGAGTGGAGACTAGATGCAATACTCTTTTCCTCTATCCATCTTCGAAGATCCAGAACAAGTTTTACTTCCTCTGGAAGCCTTCCCAGTTTTAAACCTTATTCGAGTATTTGGTGCTATTTACCAAAGAGCTCCTGTGTGGGTGGAATACTCCATCTAGCCTGGAAGGAGAACAGAGGGGACATCTCTCTCTCACCACCTACACTTTTTTTTGAGTGTTTATAGCTTGCCATACTTGGGAAATGCTTATTGAACAACTGGTTGCAGAATAAGCGGCTCCATTGTAGGAGCCTGGGTATGGTGATCATAAGCAAGTTATAATGAATATTTACTACTGTTTTTGGTTACTGATTCCTTTTATGTGTGTGGTAATCCCTTGCCTTATGAGGCAGGGCCCACCTGCCACAACAGAAGGTAAAAAAACACTTCCTCACTTGCCCAGCCTCCTTTGCAAATAAGGCTTGGGCACATGTCTAGAGTACAGTAATTAGATGAACTTATCCTAGACTTGGAATCACGAGTTAAGTTTAAGGAATCAGGGACTACATGAAATCCATTTTGTTGATAGCTGAATGCAGCTGCAGCAGCTACATCTGATTTCCAGAGGCAGTGGGAGAGTTGGTGAGGTGGGAACCGCAAATGATGACATCAGTTTCCAATGGCATCACGAGCAGTATCTCCTCTGGAAAAATTCTAAGGTGGGATTCTGGGCATCATGTTGTCTTTGCATCTGGTTTTCCTGCCCTCACAGATTCTGTGAACTATCTAATAACTGTTTAACAAATTTCTTTATGTTTTAATCAGCCAGAGTTTATTTCTTTTTTTTTTATTTATATATGAAATTTATTGTCAAATTGGTTTCCATACAACACCCAGTGCTCATCCCAAAAGGTGCCCTCCTCAATACCCATCACCCACCCTCTCCTCCCTCCCACCCCCCATCAACCCTCAGTTTGCTCTCAGTTCTCAACAGTCTCTTATGC
>NW_024417487.1:0-1028 GCF_014898765.1 Herpailurus yagouaroundi | reverse complement strand
AAATTGGCAAAGATGAAGTCAAGCTTTCGCTTTTTGCAGATGACATGATATTATACATGGAAAATCCGATAGACTCCACCAAAAGTCTGCTAGAACTGATCCATGAATTCAGCAAAGTTGCAGGATACAAAATCGATGTACAGAAATCAGTTGCATTCTTATACACTAACAATGAAGCAACAGAAAGACAAATCAAGAAACTGATCCCATTCACAATTGCACCAAGAAGCATCAAATACCTAGGAATAAATCTAACCAAAGATGTAAACGATCTGTATGCTGAAAACTATAGAAAGCTTATGAAGGTAATTGAAGAAGATTTAAAGAAATGGAAAGACATTCCCTGCTCATGGATTGGAAGAATAAATATTGTCAAAATGTCAATACTACCCAAAGCTATCTACACATTCAATGCAATCCCAATCAAAATTGCACCAGCATTCTTCTCGAAATTAGAACAAGCAATCCTAAAATTCATATGGAACCACAAAAGGCCCCGAATAGCCAAAGTAATTTTGAAGAAGACCAAAGCAGGAGGCATCCCAATCCCAGACTTTAGCCTCTACTACAAAGCTGTCATCATCAAGACAGCATGGTATTGGCACAAAAACAGACATATAGACCAATGGAATAGAATAGAAACCCCAGAACTAGACCCACAAACGTATGGCCAACTCATCTTTGACAAAGCAGGAAAGAACATCCAATGGAAAAAAGACAGTCTCTTTAACAAATGGTGCTGGGAGAACTGGACAGCAACATGCAGAAGGTTGAAACTAGACCACTTTCTCACACCATTCACAAAAATAAACTCAAAATGGATAAAGGACCTGAATGTGAGACAGGAAACCATCAAAACCTTAGAGGAGAAAGCAGGAAAAGACCTCTCTGACCTCAGCCGTAGCAATCTCTTACTCGACACATCCCCAAAGGCAAGGGAATTAAAAGCATAAGTGGATTACTGGGACCTTATGAAGATAAAAAGCTTCTGCACAGCAAAGGAAACAACCAACAAAACTAAAAGGCAA
>NW_024417486.1:2371-9361 GCF_014898765.1 Herpailurus yagouaroundi | reverse complement strand
ATTGCTACGGCTGAGGTCAGAGAGGTCTTTTCCTGCTTTCTCCTCTAAGGTTTTGATGGTTTCCTGTCTCACATTCAGGTCCTTTATCCATTTTGAGTTTATTTTTGTGAATGGTGTGAGAAAGTGGTCTAGTTTCAACCTTCTGCATGTTGCTGTCCAGTTCTCCCAGCACCATTTGTTAAAGAGACTGTCTTTTTTCCATTGGATGTTCTTTCCTGCTTTGTCAAAGATGAGTTGGCCATACGTTTGTGGGTCTAGTTCTGGGGTTTCTCTTCTATTCCATTGGTCTATGTGTCTGTTTTTGTGCCATACTTCTGGGTTTTGATTGTGTTCCTGCGGCTAATTTGCTCATCTCTAGGAGACCTCAAACTACACATAGGAAACTTAACACACTTTTAGTTGGAATTCAATTTCAGAAATGTTTCCTGCTGGCCAGTTTTTTTTTTTTTTTAATTTTTATTTTGCAGAACTCGAAGAAATGACCTTGATCAACCGCTCTTTATTTTTTTTTTTTTAATTTTTTTTTCAACGTTTATTTATTTTTAGGACAGAGAGAGACAGAGCATGAATGGGGGAGGGGCAGAGAGAGAGGGAGACACAGAATCGGAAACAGGCTCCAGGCTCTGAGTCATCAGCCCAGAGCCCGACGCGGGGCTTGAACTCACGGACCGCGAGATCGTGACCTGGCTGAAGTCGGACGCTTAACCGACTGCGCCACCCAGGCACCCCAACCGCTCTTTATTTTTAACAAATGTTAGTAAGATCCAATTGACATATAACATTGTGTAAATTTAAGGTGTACAACACGTTGATCTGGTACATTTATATATCGCAATATGATTAGCACCGTAGTGTTAGCTAATGTCTCTCTCATGTCATTATCATTTTGTGTGTGTGTGTGTGTGTGTGTGTGGTGAGGACAATTAAGTTCTAGTCTTTCGGCAACTTTGAAGTTTATAATACAGCATTGTTGTCTATAGCCATTATGCCAACAGCTCTTTAAATTTTTTTTTTCAACATTTATTTATTTTTGGGACAGAGAGAGACAGAGCATGAACGGGGGAGGGGCAGAGAGAGAGGGAGACACAGAATCGGAAACAGGCTCCAGGCTCTGAGCCATCAGCCCAGAGCCCGACGCGGGGCTCGAACTCATGGACCGCGAGATCGTGACCTGGCTGAAGTCGGACGCTTAACCGACTGCGCCACTCAGGTGCCCCGCCAACAGCTCTTTAGAAAACATAGGTGTTGGGGCGCCTGGGTGGCTCAGTCGGTTGAGCGTTCAACTTCAGCTTGGGTCACGATCTCACAGTCCATGAGTTCGAGCCTCACCTCGGACTGTGTGCTGAGAGCTCGAAACCTGGAGCCTGCTTCGGATTCTGTGTCTCCTTCTCTCTCTGCTCCTCCCCCACTCATGCTCTGTCTCTGTCTCTTGAAAATGAATAAATGTTAAAAAATTTAAAAAAAAAAAGAAGGGGCTCCTGGGTGGCTCAGTCAGTTAAGCGGCCGACTTCGGCTCAGGTCATGATGTCGCCGTCTGTGAGTTCAAGCCCTGCATCGGGCCCTGTGCTGACAGACAGCTCAGAGCCTGGAGCCTGCTTCAGATTCTGTGTCTCCCTCTCTCTCTCTGCCCCTCCCACACTCATGCTCTGTCTCTCTCTCTCTCTCAAAAATAAATAAATGTCAAAAAAAAATTAAAAAAACTATATAGGTGTTGAGGCACCTGGGTGGCTCAGTCGGTTAATCATCCAACTATTGATCTAAGCTCAGGTCTTGATCTCAGGGTTATGGGTTCAAGTCCCATGTTGGGCTCTGTGCTGGGCATGAAGCCTACTTAAAAAACAAAGAAAAGAAAGTATAGGGGTCATGGCCACGATTAGTTACAGGAAATCATTTGCGGTACGTAAAATTCTAAGATGGCTTTCCAAGATGGCCCATCCTAGCCCTCAGACTGTGAATATGAAGACATCCCAGCAAATGGATTTTGCTGGTTACTTGTTAGTTGACCTTGTGGTAGGTAAATTATCCAGGTGGGACCAATCCAAGCATATGAGCCCTTTAAAAACAGAGAGTTTTCTCTGCCTGGTAGCATAATAGGAAGTTCAGAGGGATTTGAGGCACCATTGCTGGCTTTGCAGTGGAGGGAATAAATGAGGGGGTCCAAGGGCAAGGAGTGAAGAGCATCCTCTAGAAACGTGATTCTGCCAACAACCTGAATGGACGTGAAAGCACATTCTCCCCCAGAGTCTCCAGATAAGAGCCCAGCCTGGTCGACAATTTGGTTTTGGCTTTCTGAATACCAGAGCACGGAACCCACGTGAGCCTGTTGACTTCTGACCTCCAGAATCATGAGACACAGGAACGTTGTTTTAAGCCACCTCATTTGGGTTAATTGTTAGGCAGTACTAGCAAACGACTACAACCATTCCCCAAAGTTGAAGGAACTAAGGCTATTTATTCTGGATGACAAATGACCGAGGGGAGGGGCGCCTGGGTGGCTTAGTCAGTTCAAGGTCCGGCTTCGGCTCACATCATGATCTCGCGGTTCGGGGGCTCGAGCCCCGCATCAGCTCTCTGCCGTCAGCCCGGAGCCCGCTTCGGATCCTCTGTGCCCCTCTCTCTGCTGCTTCCCCACTCATTCTCTCTCTCTCTCTCTCTCTCTCTCTCTCTCTCAAAATACATAAATAAAGTTAAAAAAAAATGACTGAGGGGAAACATTTGGGTGGCTTTTCCTGTGCAAGTAGTAGTATTCTGTTTTATTATAGAGCAGTCCTGGCCAAGAAAGCTTTTTGAGACGACAGACATATTATATACCTACACTGGCCAAGACGGTTCTCTGGAGCTCTTGGCGTATGGCTGGTCCATCTGAGGCACTGAAAGTTTTTTTGTACCCTTCATCTTTGTGACTTGCTCATTCCATAACCGGAAGCCCATGCCTCCTACTCCGCTTCATCCCTCTTGCCCATCCCCCCCTTCCCTTCCCCTCCAACAACCGTGAGTTCTCCGAGTTCTCCGTATTTGTGGGTCTGTTTCCGCTGTTTTTGTGTGTGTGTTCTTTTTGTTTGTTTGTTTGTTTTTGTTTTTTTAGACTTCACCTATAAGTGAAATCCTATGGGCATTTGTCTTTCCCTGACTCTTTTGAGTTAGCCTAATACTCTCTAGCTCCATCCATGTTGTTGCAAATGGCAAGATTTCGTTCTTTTTTTTATGGCTGAGTAATGTTCTGTTGCACATACATACCACGTCGGCTCCTGTAAATAATGCTGCAATAACATAGAGCTGCGTAGGGTGCATATATCTTTTCGAATTAGTGTTTTTGTTTTCTGTGGCTAAGTACCCAGTAGTAGAATGACTGGATCGTACGGTATTTCGATTTTTGACATTTTGCGGAACCTCCACGCTGTTTTCCACAGTGGCTGCACCAATTTACATTCCCACTGATAGTGCCCAGCCTTTCTCCACACAGTGCCAAGACTTGTTTTCTTGCCTTTTTTTTTTTTTTTAAGTGTATTTATTTTTTTAGTAATCTCTACACCCAGCATGGGGCTCCAACTCCTGACCCTAAGATCAAGAGTCACATGCTTTTCTGACCGAGCCAGCCAAGTGTTCCTATTTTGTTGAGCATTTCATTTCTTTATTTATTATTTATTTATGTATGCGTGTATTTATTTATTTACTTAAAGTTTATTTATGTCTTTTGAGAGAGAGAGAGTTGGGGAACGGCAGAGACAGAGGGAGAGAGAGAATCCCAAGCAGGCTCCGTGCTGTCAGCCTCTGTGCCCCTTGTTGGCCATTTTAATCGTGAATTGCTGTTTAGCTTTGTCAAGTGCTTTTTCTACAGCGATTGAGATGATCATGTGGGGTTTTCTTCTTCTAATTTGTTAATGTGTAGCGTCACGGTGATTGCTTTGCATACATTGAACCACTTTGCCTCCCAAGGATAAATCCCACTTGGTCACGGTGTCTGATCCTATTCATGTGTTGTTGAATTCAGTTTATTAGCATTTTCTGGAGAGTTTTTGCATCTGTCTTCATCCAGGATATGGGCTTGTGGTTTTCTCATTTTGCTGTGTTTTCATCTGGTTCTGGTATCAGAGTAATGCTGGCCTCATAAAATGAGGTTGGAAGCGTTCCCTATTCTATTTTTTGGAAGACGTTAAGAAGGGTTAGTATTAATACTTCTTTGAATGTTTGCTAGAATTCACCCATTAGACCATTTGGTCCTGTGCCTTTCTTTGTTGGGAGGTGGTTGATGATTGATTCAGTCTCCTTATTTGCTATTGATCTACTTAAGTTTTCTTTTTTTTTCAATGTTTATTTATTTTTGGGACAGAGAGACACAGAGCATGAACGGGGGAGGGGCAGAGAGAGAGGGAGACACAGAATCGGAAACAGGCTCCAGGCTCTGAGCCGTCAGCCCAGAGCCCGACGCGGGGCTCGAACCCACGGACCGCGAGATCGTGACCTGGCTGAAGTCGGACGCTTAACCGACTGCGCCACCCAGGCGCCCCTCTACTTAAGTTTTCTATTTCTTCTTGATTGATTTTTGCTAGTTTGTATGCTTTAGGAATTTATTCAATGACCTTCTTTACAGAAATAGAAAAAAGCCTTTGAATTTATATGGAACCACAAAAGGCGCCAAATGGCTAAAGCAATCTTCAACAAAAAGAACAAAGCTGGAGGCATCACATTTCCTGATTTCAAAATACATTACAAGACTGTAGTAATCAAAATATTTTGGTACTAGCATAAAAATAGACACATAGACGAATAGAACAGAATAGAGAACCCAGAAATAAGTCCACACATCTACAGTCAACTGATCTTTGACAAGGACACCAAGAATATACAGCGGGGAGAGATAGTCTCTTTAATAAATGACCTTTGTGACAACTGTGTATCTACATGCATAAGAATAAAACTGAACCCTTATCTCACACCATATTAAAAAATCAACTCAAAATAGATTAAAGACTTGAATGTAAGACCCAAACTGTAAAACTACTAGAAGAAAACACAGAAAGCTTCTTGACGTTGGTCTGGACAGCGATTTCTTGGATATGATACCAAAAGCACAGGCAACAAGAGAAAAAAAAAAAAAAAAAAAAAAATGGGATTAAATCAAACAAAAATCTTTGGCAGTGGGGGGGGCACCTGTGTGGCTCAGTGGGGTGAGCATCTGACTTGATTTCAGCTCAGATCATGATCTCACAGTTCCTAGGATCAAGTCCCGCCCAAGACTCTATGATGACAGTGCTGAGCATGCTTAGGATTCTCCCTCTCTCTCTGCTCCTCCCCTGCTCATGCTTTCTCTCTCAAAATAAATAAATAAACTTTAAGGAGTTAATGTCCAAAATTCATAAGGACTTAATATAACCAAATAGCAAAACCCCATTAAAAATGGACATAGGGGGGCGCCTGGGTGGCTCAGTCGATTAAGCGGCCGACTTCGGCTCAGGTCATGATCTCGCGGTCCGTGAATTCAAGCCCCGCGTTGGGCTCTGTGCTGACAGCTCAGAGCCTGGAGCCTGTTTCAGATTCTGTGTCTCCCTCTCTCTGACCCTCCCCCATTCATGCTCTGTCTCTCTCTGTCTCAAAAATAAAGAAACGTTAAAAAAAAAAATTAAAAAAAAAATGGACATAGGATCTGAATAGGATTCTTGCTCAAAAGAAGACCCACCAATGGCCAAAGGGTATATGAAAACGTGTTCAGCAATTATCAGTCATCAGGAAAATGCAACTCAAAACCATAATGAGATATCACCTCAGACATTTTAGAATAGCTATTATCAGAAAGACAGCACCTGTTGGCAAAAATGTCTAGAAAAGGGAACCCTTGTACATTCTTGGTGGGAATGTAAATTGGTGCCACCAGTTGGGAAAGCAGTATGGAGGTTCCTAAAATACCTAAAAACAGATCTACCGCATGATCCAATAATCCCGTTTCTGGCTATATATCCAGAGGTAATAAAATCAGGATCGCGAAGAGATATCTGCACTCCTATGTTCTTTTCAGCATTATTCATAATAGCTCAGCTACGGAAAAAAGCTTAAATGTCCGTGGATGAATGCATAAAGAAAATGTGGGATATGTAAACAACAGGATACCAGCCATGACAAAAAAAGGACATCGTGCAGCGTGTGAAAAGCTGGGTAAAGCTGGCGGACATTATGCTGAGCAAAATAACGAGATGCAGATAGACAGATACTGCGTGAGCTTACCTTACTCCCAGAAACAGTAGAGTGGTCGTCAGCAGGGGCTGGACTGGGGGGAAGGCGAAATGGGTGACGTGGGTCAAGAGGCACAGAGTTTCGGCTGCGCGGGAAGAATATGATTTTGAGAACCAGTGTCCAACAGTGTGACCATAGTTGACAATATCGTATTGTGTATTTGAAATCTGCCGAGAGGGTAGATCTTGTGGGATCTCACCCCCAAAAAGGGGGGGGAAAAGATGCATAGGGGCGCCGGGGTGGCTCAGTTGGTTAAGTGTCCAACTCTTGATTTCTGCTCAGGTCATGATCTCGTGGTTTGTGGGTTCGAGCCCCCCGTCGGGCTCTGGGCTGACAGCTCACAGCCTGCTTGGGATCCTTTCTCTCCCCCTCTCCCTCTGCCCCTCCCCAACTTGTGCTTTCCCTTTTTTCTCAAAAGAAAATAAATACACTTAAAGAATTTTTTTTTTTAAAAAAGGTAAGATAAAATATCTACCCCACAGAATGCTACAAGGATTACATGAGCTGGTGGGAGTTGCCCTGCTCAGAGCAAAGTGTTACAGTAAACTCGATCTGTCTTCTCTGCAACCAGCATTTCTATAACATTCAGCATCAGCATCTGAAATGCCATGATCTTTTTTGCCTGGGGGAGGCAATTGTCTTTGGGTGGCACCCATTGTCTTTGGGTGGCACCTTGGCCTCTTGGCCAGTGAGGCAGGCGGGGCAGGAAGGAAGGACCATGTGGGCTAGGGTCGTTTCTTTTGTTTTGTTTTGTTTTGTTTT
>NW_024417486.1:0-2271 GCF_014898765.1 Herpailurus yagouaroundi | reverse complement strand
TTTGTTTTGTTTTGTTTTGTTTTGTTTTGTTTTGTTTTGTTTCTCCTTCGGCTCTATAAAAAGAAGTGCTGACTCAGCAGGAAACATTTCTAGAATTTAATTTCATTAGGCGGCCGGAGAGTGTCTGTCTCTTCAACAATGAGCTAGCCCCGAATCCCTCGGCAAGAAAAGAAATGGTTTCTGTGAGAGTTTCTATGAGTGCCTTGCTGGAGAACATTCTCACACTCCAGTGACCTCTTCACTTTTACCAAGCCTTTCAGATGATGTCACCGGAACCTCACGGGAGGCGGAATCAATGCTTTGTAGTACAGTGTCCGCTGAGTGTGTGATGCGGTAAGTTCCCAAGAGACCATTTGAGAAAGCCTCCATTCAATATTTCCCCCACCGCTTGATGTCATTAGGGAAAAGCGTATCTGTGACTTAAGTGCTTCTGGGGCTTTGGAAGAAAGTGTCAAGTGAGATGGGAAGTCTTGTCTGTCTATACGGTGCTTCCTATTATCCTCCGCAGGAGTCCCTATGTTTGGCCAGTGTTTGGCCAAGATACCATGCTTTGTTGTTTCTGGCCACGCTAGAATTTTTCTGCCAACTTAACCCATTTGTGGGTTTTAATGGTCTTTCGTGTATAAAGCCACCTGTTCTTTTCTTTCTCTTTTATTTCGGTATGGTTTTTATAAGGGTAAGAGGCATTTTACTGTAGTCTGTTTGAATGGCCCCAGAGAAATGAACGTGTAATTGAACACGGTCCAGCTGCTGGTACTGTTTCAGCTACCCATGTGAACCAGTGCGAGAGATTTGTGACAGGCCACTTTCCTATGTGCATGTGGCTGCGATCAGATAAGGAAACTGGTCCATCTCAAGAAAAATAGCTAGGGAGTGCGTTTTAGAAGCAAAGATCCCTTTCAAAGTGCACTAAAATAGGTGGGACGGAGGTTCGGAGACAGGATGGAGCAGAGAAGATTTCTAGAATGTGAAGGGCATTGGAGGGAGTCAAGGGAATCTGATTCTGCTTCTGGATCGCTCACTAACTCCCCGAATGGCTTCGCTAGGCATTTGACCCTTCTGGGCCTCATTTCCTCATTTGCACAAAGCAGGATTGGATAACATGAACGCTATGATCCCTTCCAGGTACAAACATCTGTGGTTCAGTAATTTTATATAGAAAACAAAAAACCAAAACCAAAAGCCCCAAACCACAAAGAACAATTTTGTTAGAATTGGGTGGCCAGAAAACTTAAGGATTAGTGCTACAGAGGAACTGAACTGCCTGTTTTTGAGATTTTTGTGAAAATTAGCTTAGAATGGCTTCGCATTGCCACGTGTCTGTAACTTGAGCCGATACAAGTTCTCAGATCGCTGTTCACGCTTTATCTTCATATTCTTTCAACTAGTTGAAAAGAAAAGAAAAAAAAAAAAAACCCAAATGCTGAAATAGGTATTTCACAATTTTCAGTTTTGTAAAAATGTAGCCACCCTTGAGGTCAGACATGGATTCCTGTCCTGTTTCTTTTCTTTTCTTTTCTTTTCTTTTCTTTTCTTTTCTTTTCTTTTCTTTTCTTTTCTTTTCTTTTTTTTCTTATCCTGTTTCTATACAGGAGGTGAGGAATGTGCGGGCTCAGAGCAGTGAAGGGACTTGTGGTCATGTGTCTAGTGAGTGCTAGAGTTTGGACTTCGTCCCAGGCCTCCTGTCTCCAGGACCAGTTCCCCTTTGACCGCCCCCCTACGTTTTGAAATGTAATTAATTATTATTATTTTTTTAAATGTCTATTTGTTTATTTTGAGACAGAGTGTGGGGGGGGGGGGGTTGTGGAGAGAGAGGAAGACAGAGAATCCCAGGCAGGCTCTGTGCCTTCAGCCCAGAGCCCCATACGGGGCTCAAACTCACGATCAGTGAGATCGTGACCTGAGCTGACATCGAGAGTTGGATGCTTAACTGACTGAGCCACCCAGGCGCCCCTCTTCTGTTTTGTTTCTTAAAGTCCACGTATGAGTGAAATCATAGGGTATTTGTCTCTCTCTGACTTATTTCACTTAGAATTATACGCTCTAGCTCCATCCACGTCATTGCAAATGGCAAGATTTCATTCTTTGTGATCACCGAGCGATATTCCATCGTATATATGATAGAGTAAGTCTCTAAGATATTTTGGAAGCAAGGTTTCCAGGACCTTGAGGGGCCAGCTGCTCTTAGGAAAAGGCCCTTCATTACCATTTAGGGAAACCTCAGTCATGAGACCCTTCAGATGTGTATCAGGGGCCATAAGCTTGGAGTAT
>NW_024417485.1:0-4973 GCF_014898765.1 Herpailurus yagouaroundi | reverse complement strand
GTGGATCCTGAGAAAGTTAACAGAAGACCATGGGGGAGGGGAAGGAAAAAAAAGTTAGAGAGGGAAAGAGCCAAAGCATAAGAGACTCTTAAAAACTGAGAACAAACTGAGGGTTGATGGGGGGTGGGAGGGAGGGGAGAGTGGGTGATGGGCATTGAGGAAGGCACCTGTTGGGATGAGCACTGGGTGTTGTATGCAGACCAATTTGACACTAAACTTCATATTAAAAAAAAAGAAGATTTAGATCCTTAAAAAAATAAAAATAAAAAAATAAAAATCTGAGATAGAATTAAAGCTAGGCTTCTTATGACTGAGAGTTAGCAAAGTTGTGAATGCAAAGAAAAGTTCTTGAAGGAAATTGAAAGTGCTACAACAGTGAACACATGAATGATAAGAAAGCAAAATAGCTTTACTGCTGATATGGAGAAAGTTTTGATGGTCTGGATAGAAGATCAAATCATACATAACCTTCCCTTAAGCCAAAGCCTAATCCAGAGCAAGGTCCTAAGCCTCTTCAATTCTATGCAGGCTGAGAGAGGTGAGGAAGCTGCAGAAGAAAAGTTTGAAGCTAGCAGAGGTTGGTTCATGAGGTTTGAGGAAAGAAGCCATCTCTATAACATAAGTGCACGGTGAAACAGCAAGTACTGATACAGGACCACAGCACATTATCCAAATCTAGTTAAGATAATTCAAGAAGGTGGCTACACTAAACAACAGATTCTCAATGTAGCACAAACCGTCTTATATTGGAAGAAGATGCCATTTAAAACTTTTCACTGCTGGAAAGAACTCAAGGCCTGGCTTCAAACCTTCAACAGACAGCTGACTCTTTTTAGGGGCTAATGCAGCTGGTGACTGTAAGTTGAAGCCAATGCTCATTTGCCTTTCTTACCTTTAAGTGTAGGGCTCTTAAGAATTATGCTAAGTCTACTCTGCCTATGCTCCATAAATAGAACAACAAAGGCTGGAAATAGCACTTCTGTTTATAACATGTTTATAACAAAATAAAAGTATTTTTAAAATTTTTTAATGTTTATTTTTTGAGAGAGAGACAGAGTGTGAGTGGGGGAGGAGCAGAGAGAGAGACACACACACGGAATCTGAAGCCAGCTGTGCTGACAGCTCAGAGCCCAATGCAGGGCTCGAACTCATGAACTGTGAGATCATGACCTGAGCTGAAGTCAGACACTTACCTACTGAGCCACCCAGGCGCCCCATGATTTACTGACTCTTTAAAAAATGTTTTTAATGTTTATTTTTGAGAGAGAGAGAGAGAGAGAGAGAGAGAGAGAGAGAGCGAGCGAGCATGAGTGGGGGAGGGTCAGAGAGAGAGGAAGACACAGAAACCGAAGCAGACTCTGTGGTCCAAGCTGTCAGCACAGAGCCTAAGGTGGGGCTCAAACCCAGAAACCGCGAGTTAATGACCTGAGCCAAAGTTGGGCACTTAACCGTTTGAGCCACCCAGGCGCCCCAGTTTTACTGACCATTTTAAGCCCTTTATTGAGACCTACTGATGTGATAAAGATTCCTATCAAAATATTACTGCTCATTGAGAATGCATCTGGTCACCCAATAGCTCTGATGGAGATGTACAACATTAATTCTGTTTGTATTCCTGCTAACACACCATCCATCCTGTAACACATGGATCAAGGCATAATTTTGACTTTCAAGTATTATTATTTAAGAAATGCATTTCTTAAGGCTCCAGCTGCCCTACATAGTGATTCCTCTAATGGATTTGGACAAAATAATTTGAAAACCTTCAGGTAAGGATTCACCATTCTAGTATCATTTAGAACATTTGTGATTCATGAGAAGAGGTCCAAATATCAACATTAACAGAAGTTTAGTAGAAGTTGATTCAAGTTCCCATAGATGACTTTGAGGGAGGGGTTCAAGCTTCAGTGGAGGAAGTAACTGCAGATGGGGTAGAAACAGCAATAGAACTGGAAACAGGAGTGGAGTCTGAAGATACAACTGAATTGCTACCATCTTGTGATAAAACTGGAATGGATGAAGAGTTGCTTCTTATAGATGAGCAAAGAAAGTTGTTTCTTGAGATGGAATCTACTTCTGGCAAAGATGCTGTGAAGATTGTAGAAATGACAACAAAGGATTTAGAATATTACATAAACTTAGTTGGTAAAGCAGTGGTAGGGTTTGAGAGGATTGACTCGAGTTTTGGAAGAAGTTTTGTGGGTAAAATGCTACCAAACACCATTGCATGCTACAGGGCAATTGTGAAAGGAAGAGTCAATCAATGTGGCAAACTTCACTGTTGTCTTATTTTAAGAAGTTACTACAGTTATCCCAACCTTCAGTAACAACCACTGTGATCTGTCAGCAGCCATCAACATCAAGGCAAGACCCTCTACCAGCAAAAAGATTACCACTCACTGAAAGCTGTGATGATGGTTAGCATTTTTTTATGGTTAGCAATTTCTTAGAAATGAAGTGGGTTTTTTTTTAATTTATTTTTTTAATTTACATCCAAGTTAGTTAGAATATAGTGCAACAATGATTTCAGGAGTTGATTCCTTAATGCCCCTTACCCATTTAGCCCATCCCCCCTCCCATAACCCCTCCAGCAACCCAGAACTCTATTTGTTCTCCATATTTAAGGGTCTCCTATGTTTTGTCCCCCTCCCTGTTTTTGTATTATTTTTGCTTCCTTTCCCTTATGTTCATCTGTTTTGTATCTTAAAGTCCTCATATGAGTGAAGCCATATGGTATTTGTCTTTCTCTGACTAATTTCGCTTAGTATGATACCTTCTAGTTCCATCCATGTAGTTGCAAATGGCAAGTTTTCATTTTTTTTGAATGCTGAGTAATAGTCCATTGTATGTAGATAGATAGATAGATAGATAGATAGATAGATAGATAGATATAGATATACCACATCTTTATCCATTCATCCATCGATGGACATTTGGGCTCTTTCCGTACTTTGGCTATTGTTGATAGCATTGCTATACACATTGGGGTGCATGTGCACTTTCAAAACAGCACATCTGTATCCCTTGGATAAATAACTAGCAGTGCTATTGCTGGCTCATAGGGTAAGTTCTATTTTTAATTTTTTGAGAAACCTCCATTCTGTTTCCAGAGTGGTTGCACCAGTTTGCATTCCCACCAGCAGTGCAAAAGTGATACTCTTTCTCTGCATCCTCGCCAACATCTGTTGTTGCCTGAGTTGTTAATGTTAGCCATTCTGACCAGTGTGAGGTGGTATCTCCTTGTGGTTTTGATTTGTGTTTCCCTGACGATGAGTGATGTTGAGCATTTTTTCATAGGTCAGTTGGCCATCTGGATGTCTTCTTTGGACAAGTGTCTCTTCATGTCTTTTGCCCATTTCTTCACTGGATTATTTATTTTTTGGGTGTTGACTTTGATAAGTTCTTTATGGGTTTTGGATATTAACCCTTTATCTGATATGTCGTTTGCAAATATCTTCCCCCATTCTGTCCGTTGCCTTTTAGTTTTGCTAATTGTTTCCTTCGCTGTGCAGAAGCTTTTTATTTTGATGAAGTCCCAGGAATTCATTTTTGCTTTTGTTTTCCTTCCCTCTGGAGAATTGTTGAGTAAGAAGTTGTTGCAGCCAAGGTCAAAGAGGTTTTTGCCTGTTTTCTCCTCAAGGATTTTGATGGCTTCCTGTCTTACACTTAGGTCTTTCCTCCATTTTGAGTTTATTTTTGTGTATGGTGTAAGATTCCTTTTTCTGCTGTCCAATTTTCCCAGCACTTGCTGAAGATACTGTCTTTATTCCATTGGATGTTCTTTCCTGCTTTGTCAAAGATTAGTTGACCATACGTTTGTGAGTCTATTTCTGGATTCTATTCTGTTCCATTGATCTGAGTGTCCCTTCTTGTGCCAGTACCATACTGTCTTCATGATTACAGCTTTGTAATACAGCTTGAAGTCCGGGATTGTGATGCCTCCATCTGTTGTTTTCTTTTTCAACATTGCTTTGGCTATTCGGGGTCTTTTCTGGTTCCATACAAATTTTAGGATTGTTTGTTCTAGCTCTGTGAAGAATGCTGTTGTTATTTTGATAAGGATTGCTTAATTTTTCTTGAGATTTCTTCTTTGACTTATGTGTTATTAGTATGTTGTTTAATTTCCATGTATTTTGAGATTTTCCAGTTATCTTTCTGTTATTGATTTCTAGCTTAATTCCATTGTGGTATGAAAGCAGATATTGTATAATTTCTATTAAATTTTTAAGATGTGTCTTATGGCCCAGAAAGTTATCTATTCTGGTGAATGTTCCATGTGGGCTTTTGCAGTATGTACAGTCAGCTGTTGGATGTATCTATAGATGTAAATTATATCCAGTTGATTGATGGTGTTGTTGAGTTCAACTGTGTCGTTGCTGATTTTCTGCCTTCTGTATTTGTCTATTTCTGATAGAGGGGTGTTGAAGTCTCTATGTATGATAGTACGGTTATAAATTTCTTCTTGAAGTTCTACCAGGTTTTGTTCATGTAGTTTGATGCTCTGTTGTTAGGTGCATACACGCTAAGGATTGTTATGTCTTCTTAGAGAATTGACTCTTTTATCCTTATGGAATGCCCTTCTTTATTCTTGATAGCATTCTTTTTCTTGAAGTCTACTCTGTTTGAAATTAATATAGCTACTCCTGCTTTCTTTTGATTAATATTAGCATGGTATATTTTCTCCATCCATTTACATACAATCTATGTTTTTATATTTTATTTTATTTTATCTTATTTATTTTTTTTGAAATTTATTGTCAAATTGGTCTGCATACAACACCCAGTGCTCATCCCAAAAGGTGCCCTCCTCAATACCCATCACCCACCCTCCCCTCCCTCCCATCCCCATCAACACTCATTTGTTCTCAGTTATTAAGAGTCTCTTATGCTTTGGCTCTCTCCCACTCTAACCTTTTCTTTTTTTTATTCCTTCCCCTCCCCCATGGTCTTCTGTTAACTTTCTCAGGATCCAC
>NW_024417484.1:0-1191 GCF_014898765.1 Herpailurus yagouaroundi | reverse complement strand
CCTTTTCTGCATCGATTGACAGGATCATATGGTTTTTCTCTTTTTTTGTTGTTGTTAATGTGATGTATCACGTTGATTGATTTGCGAATGTTGAACCAGCCCTGCATCCCAGGAATGAATCCCACTTGATCATGGTGAATAATTCTTTTTATATGCTGTTGAATTCGATTTGCTAGTATCTTATTGAGAATTTTTGCATCTATATTCAACAGGGATATTGGCCTGTAGTTCTTTTTTTTTTACTGGGTCTCTGTGTGGTTTAGGAATCAAAGTAATACTGGCTTCATAGAATGAGTCTGGAAGTTTTCCTTCCCTTTCTATTTCTTGGAATAGCTTGAGAAGGATAGGTATTATCTCTGCTTTAAACGTCTGGTAGAACTCCCCTGGGAAGCCCTCTGGTCCTGGACTCTTATTTGTTGGGAGATTTTTGATAACCGATTCAATTTCTTCACTGGTGATGGGTCTGTTCAAGCTTTCTATTTCCTCCTGATTGACTTTTGGAAGAGTGTGGGTGTTCAGGAATTTGTCCATTTCTTCCAGGTCGTCCAATTTGTTGGCATATAATTTTTCATAGTATTCCCTTATAATTGTTCGTATCTCTGAGGGATTGGTTGTAATAATTCCATTTTCATTCATGATTTTATCTATTTGGGTCATCTCCCGTTTCTTTTTGAGAAGCCTGGCTAGAGGTTTGTCAATTTTGTTTATTTTTTCAACAAACCAACTCTTGGTTTCGTTTATCTGCTCTACAGTTTTTTAGATTCTATATTGTTTATTTCTGCTCTGATCTTTATTATTTCTCTTCTTCTGCTGGGTTTAGGCTGCCTTTGCTGTTCTGCTTCTACTTCCTTTATGTGTGCTGTTAGATTTTGTATTTGGGATTTTTCTTGTTTCTTGAGATAGGCCTGGATTGCAATGTATTTTCCTCTCAGGAGTGCTAAAAGACACTTCTTAAACAACATGTGGGAAACCATCCTCCTTGCACGTATGGGGTAAGCTTGCCTCCTGGGCTTTTTTGTTTCTTTACTTCTTTTTTTTCTTTTTTTTCTTTTCTTTTTTTTTTTTTTTTGTGCTCTTAGGGGGAAACGCAATTGTTGTTTATAATAGCATTTTGTATTTCCAGATTAAGGTGCTGCCAGGTACAGCATAACTAATTTCCCAGTTTATAAGACTGCCTCTCACACATCGCTT
>NW_024417483.1:455-1909 GCF_014898765.1 Herpailurus yagouaroundi | reverse complement strand
ATGGGAGTTTATAAAAAGAGAGAAGGGAGCGCCTGGGTGGCGCAGTCGGTTGAGCGTCCGACTTCAGCCAGGTCACGATCTCGCGGTCCGTGAGTTCGAGCCCCGCGTCAGGCTCTGGGCTGATGGCTCGGAGCCTGGAGCCTGTTTCCGATTCTGTGTCTCCCTCTCTCTCTGCCCCTCCCCCGTTCATGCTCTGTCTCTCTCTGTCCCAAAAATAAATAAAAACGTTGGAAAAAAAATTTTTTTTAATAAATAAATAAAAAGAGAGAGGAAATTTTGGGCGGAGATGAGCAACGGAGTAGGAATCATGGCTGACATGGATCGAAAATGTATGAAATCTGTATTCCTCTCATTACAGGAAAAACTATACCCCCCCTGCTCCTCCCCTGTCCGGACCCCACACTGGGCTGCTGGTTCATTCATTTGTTCCACAAACATACAGGGCACCCAATGCAGGAACAGGGATTAAAAGACAGCCCTGACCTCAAAAACTCCTATTTCGCTGGGTGAGGCTGGCGAATGGCCATTTCCTCAGTCGTGCTGGCCCGCAGCACCCGGGAAGTGCAGGCAGCAGGGACCCCGGGGGCAGGGACAGCCACCACAGCAGACTAGGAACGCAGACACGCAGATCCCACACCGACTGGAGCGGACGGGGTCGCCTGCAGCCCCAGCAGATCCGCTCCCGGTGCGGCACGCAGGTGGGGGACCCCCCGCGCACAGTGGGCGTCGTCCCGGCTCGGCTCGCGGTGTGAGCCCGTCCTGTGTTCGCGGTCAGGACAGCAGCGGGAGCTCGCGGACTGTGGTCAAATAACCCGCATCGTCTCCTTAACACACGGACGCAGGCGAGGCTGCCTCGGCAGTAAACAGTCTGACCCCCGCGTGACGCGCAGCCCCCCCCCCCCCCAGGGGCCCTCGCTCCCCCTCTCCTCTGCAGGGTCTCTCCACCTCCATCCAGAACCCCCGGGGCCCTGAGCCCTCTAGGACCGTCCGAGCCTCCTCTTAACGAGGTCACAGAATCCGCGATCCTTCAAAAATGTCTGAAGGAACAGTGACACCTGGGACCCACCACCCAGTTTACACAGATCACCGCGTGGAGGGGGCACCACTAACCCTCTGCGCTAACCCTCTGTGGGACTTTGATGCTCCCTCCCCTCCTCCCTCCCCCTCCTTCCTCCCCTCCCCCTCCCCTCTCCCTTCCCCCTCCCCTCCTCCCTCCCCTCCTCCTTCACCTCTTCCCTCATGTCTCCTCCCTTCTCTCTTCCCTCCCCTCCTCCCTTCCCCTCCTCCCTCCCCTCCTCTCTCCCTTCCTCTCTCCCCTCCTCCCTCCCCTCCTCCCTTCCCCTCCTCCCTCCCCTTCTCCCTTCCCCTCCTCCCTCCTCTCCTCCTTCACCTCTTCCCTCATGTCTCCTCCCTTCCCCTCCTCCCTCACCTCTCCCTTCCCCTCCTCCCTCACC
>NW_024417483.1:0-355 GCF_014898765.1 Herpailurus yagouaroundi | reverse complement strand
TAATGAGAGGAATACAGATTTCATACATTTTCGATCCATGTCAGCCACGATTCCTACTCCGTTGCTCATCTCCGCCCAAAATTTCCTCTCTCTTTTTATTTATTTATTTAAAAAAATTTTTTTTCCAACGTTTTTATTTATTTTTGGGACAGAGAGAGACAGAGCATGAACGGGCGAGGGGCAGAGAGAGAGGGAGACACAGAATCGGAAACAGGCTCCAGGCTCCGAGCCGTCAGCCCAGAGCCCGACGCGGGGCTTGAACTCACGGACCGCGAGATCGTGACCTGGCTGAAGTCGGACGCTCAACTGACTGCGCCACCCAGGCGCTCCCTTCTCTCTTTTTATAAACTCCCAT
>NW_024417482.1:0-1425 GCF_014898765.1 Herpailurus yagouaroundi | reverse complement strand
ATTGCAATGTATTTTCCTCTCAGGACTGCCTTCGCTGCGTCCCAAAGTGTTTGGATTGTTGTATTTTCATTTTCGTTTGTTTCCATATATTTTTTAATTTTAAGGAACTAAGGTTGAATTTTATGAAACCAATGATCACAAAGCCCTCTTGGGAAAACTGCCCTGATACCTGGTTTATAGGATTCCCACCATAAAGATGAATAAGGAAGGTCACTTCCTGCCAAGCCTAGGAAACTTGGTACATTTGGGGACTATAAGAATAGACACATTTATCCAAATTTATAGGTATTTCGGGTGATGGCCAGTTTATGGGAGTTTTTTTTTATTGCTGCTGTAACAAATTACCATGAATTTTTCAAACAACACAGATCTATTACCTTACAGATCTGTAGTTCAGGAGTCTAAACTGGGTTTCCCCATAAACAGGTGTATGTTCCTTTCTGAAGGATCTAAGGGAAAATCCATTTCCTTACCCTTTAGAGCTTCTCAAAGCTGCCCGCATTTCTTTATCCTTGGCTGGTGATCACCCTCATCCATCTACGAAGTCAGCAAATAAATGGCAATTTTCTTTCTGTCTGTCTGTCTGTCTGTCTTTTTTCTTAAATTAAAGAAAAATAATTATAGTAAAATGTGTATAATATGTAATTTACCAAAATTACCATCTTTAGTGTTATGTATGTTCACATTATTGTTCAACCAATCTCCAGAACAGGTATGAAAACTTTATTACAAGTATGCTTTTTTTTAAGTTTATTTATTTTGAGAGAGAAAGGGAGAGAGAGAGAGAGAATGCATGCAAGTATGGTAGGGGAAGAGAGAGAGGGAGAGAGGATCCCAAGCAGGCTCCATGCTGTCCATGAAAAGCCTGACATAGAGCTCAAACTCATGAATGTGAGACCATGACCTTAGCCTAAATCAAGAGTCAGATGTTTAACTGAATGAGCCATCCAAGCACCCCTACACTCTTAGCAAATTTAAAGTATTCAATACAGGGGCGCCTGGGTGGCGCAGTCGGTTAAGCGTCCGACTTCAGCCAGGTCACGATCTCGCGGTCCGTGAGTTCGAGCCCTGCGTCAGGCTCTGGGCTGATGGCTCGGAGCCTGGAGCCTGTTTCCGATTCTGTGTCTCCCTCTCTCTCTGCCCCTCCCCCGTTCATGCTCTGTCTCTCTCTGTCCCAAAAAAATAAATAAACGTTAATAAAAAATAAATAAATAAAAAATAAAGTATTCAATACAGTTTTATCTATGGTTACCAGGTTACACATTAGATTCTCAGAACTTTTTTTAGGACTGCAAGTTGTATTGTCAACTGTTTACCACCATAAAGTTAGTTAATACTTCCTTCACTGCACATAATTACTATTTGTTGTTGTTGTCATTGTAGTTAGGTATTAAAGCTCTACTCTCACAGCATCTTTCAAGTGCA
>NW_024417481.1:0-1936 GCF_014898765.1 Herpailurus yagouaroundi | reverse complement strand
GCGTTAGAGTTTAA
Organism: Herpailurus yagouaroundi; assembly: GCF_014898765.1. Classification (NCBI taxonomy): domain Eukaryota; kingdom Metazoa; phylum Chordata; class Mammalia; order Carnivora; family Felidae; genus Herpailurus; species Herpailurus yagouaroundi. The sequence goes on along the minus strand of NW_024417481.1, from coordinate 1,922 downwards.
GGATAGTGCTAGGGTTAGGGTTATGGTTATGATTAAGGGATAGTGTTAGGGTTAGTGTTAGAGTTTAAGGATAGTGCTAGGGTTAAGGTTAGGGTTTGAGTTTAGGGATAGTGTTAAGTTTAGGGTTAGAGTTTAAGGATAGTGTTAGGGTTGGGGTTAGGGTTAGGGTTTAAGGATAGGTTTAGGGTTAGCATTAGGGTCTTCTTAGTGGTCTTGGTGAATCCTGGACAGGGTGGTCAGGATGGGAGTTGGTAGGTGCAGTGTCCCCTAGGTCCCAAGGTGCCTTCAGATGTAACAGACTACTGGGTACTGCAGCAAAACTCGCCGTCTGTGGAGAGTGGAAGTGGAGGAAGCGCAGGTAGTTTTTCAGCCAAATCCTGCAATTTTCTTAGAATATCAGAAATGTCTTTGGCTGAAAGACTCCACTCATGAGGATGCATTTCACAACTAAAAATCTTTGTGTTAGCTGTAAGTTGAGTATTGGGCTTAATATTCCACAACACTTTCAGAGCAAAGTAATACTAGGAAAACCACTTTCAACGAAATTATACAATACACTCTCAGAAACCAGTTTGTTCCACTTAGTGAACATTGGATGTTGATCTCCTAGTGATGTTCAATGTTGCTCTGCTTGAACATTTGGTTCTTGAAGCAGTTTGACTCTGTTTTACAATGGACCTTTTGAAATGAAGCTAACGCTACCCAGATAAGCATGTAGTTTTTCAGCCAAAATCTGTACTTTTCCTTGGAGTATCAGAAAGATCTTTGGTCGAAAGTCTCTACTCATGGAGCTGATTTCCATACCTAAAGATCTTTGTTCTAGCTGCAAGTTGAGTTTTGGGCCTAAGAATGAACTACACTTTCCCAGGAAAGAAATATTAGGGAAACCCGCTTCGTAAGGAATTTTACAATACACTCCCAGAAACCAGTTTGTTCCACTTACTGAACTTTGGAAGTTGAACACCTAGTGATGTTCAATGTTGCTCTGCTTGAACATTTGGTTCTTGAAGCAGTTTGACACAGGTCTACAGGGGACGTTTTGAAAAATAACTTATTTTTCCCAGATAAGCATGTAGTGTTTCAATCAAAATCAGCATTTTTCCTAGGAGTATCAGAAAGTTCTTTCGTCGAAAGACTCTACTCATGGAGCTGATTTCCCTACCTAAAGATATTTATTCTAGCTGCAAATTGAGTTTTGGGCCTAAGAATGCACTACGCTTTCCCTGCCAAATAATACTAGGGAAACTCGCTTCTAACACAATTTTACAATACACTCCCAGAAACCAGTTTTTTCCACTTACTGAACTTTGGAAGTTGAACAGTTAGTGATGTTCAATGTTGCTCTGCTTGAGCACTTGGTTCTTGAAGCAGTTTCACTCTGTTTTACAATGGACCTTTTGAAATGAAGCGAACTTTTCCCAGATAATCATGTAGTTTTTCAGCCAAAATCTGTACTTTTCCTTGGAGTAGCAGAAAGGTCTTTGGCAGAAAGACTCCACTCATGGAGCTGATTTCCATACCTAAAGATCTCTGTTCTAGCTGCAAGTTGAGTTTTGGGCCTAAGAATGCACTACACTTTCTGAGCAAAGCAATACTAGGGAACCTAGGTCCCAACGCAATTTTACAATACACTCCCAGAAACCAGTTTGTTCCACTTACTGAACTTTGGAAGTTGAACACCTAGTGATGTTCAATGTTGCTCTGTTTGAACAGTTGGTTCTTGAAGCAGTTTAACTCTGTTTTACAATGGAATTTTTGAAATGAAGGTAAGTTTTCCCAGATAAGCATGTAGTTTTTCAGCCAAACTCTGTACTTTTCCTTGGAGTATCAGAAAGATCTTTGCCAGAAAGTCTCCAGTCATAGAGGTGGTTTTCATACCTAAAGATATTTGATGTAGCCAGAAATTGAGCTTGGGGACTAAG
>NW_024417480.1:0-1407 GCF_014898765.1 Herpailurus yagouaroundi | reverse complement strand
TTAAGCCAGTACTACCTCACGTTCTGAAAGTGCTGAAAATGGAAAGCCATCCTCATATTCAGTAAGCGCAACCCTTGGATATGCTTTTTCATTAAATGTCATTTATTTTCAAATTGGTTTCCCCGCAACACCCAGTGTGCATCCCAACAGGTGCCCACCTCAATACCCGTCACCCACTTTCCCCTCTCCCCAACACCTCATCAACCCTCAGTCTGTTATCAGTATTGAAGAGTCTCTTATGGTTTGCCTCCCTCCCTCTCTATAACTGTTTCCCCGCATCACCTCCCCCATGGTCTTCTGCTAAGTTTCTCAGGATCCACACGTGGATGAAAACATATGGTATCTGTGTTTCTCTGCCTGACTTATTTCACGTAGCATAATACCCCCCAGTTCTATCCACGTTGCTACAAATGGCCAGCTTTCGTTCTTTCTCATTGCCAAGTAGTATTCCATGGTATACATCAACCACAACTTCTTTATCCACTTGTCAGTTGATAGACAGCTAGGCTTTTTCCATAGTTTGGCTGTTGTTGAAAGTAGTGCTATAAACATTGGGGTACATGCGCCCCTATGTCTCAGCACTCTTGTACCTCTTGTGTAAAGTCCTAGCAGTGCCATTGCTGGGTCTTAGGGTAGATCTATTTTTAATGATTTGAGGAACGTCCACACTGTTTTCCAGAGCGGCTGCACCATGATGCATTTCCACCAACAGTGCAGGAGGGTTCCTGTTTCTCCACATCCTCACCAGCATCTATAGTCTTCTAATTTGATGATTGTAGCCACTCTGACTGGCATGAGGTGGTATCTCAGTGCGCTTTTGCTTTGCGTTTTCCTGACGAAGAGTGTTGTTGAGCATCCTTTCATGTGTCTCTTGACAATCTGGATGTCTTTTTTAGAACAGTGTCTGTTCAAGCCTTCTGCCCATTTCGTCACTGGATTATTTGTTTTCCAGGGGTGGAGTTGGTGAGTTCTTTTTACAGGTTTAGGATACTAGCCGATTCTACAGTATGACTTTTGCACACATCTTTTCCCACTCGGCCCCTTGCCTTTTAGTTTTGTTGATTGTATCCTTCATTGTGGAGAAGATTTTTATTTTGATGAGATCGCAATAGTTCATTTTGCTTTTAATTCCCTTGTCTTTGGAGGTGTGTCAGCTAAGAAATTGCTGACGCTGAGTTCAAAGAGGATGTTTCCTGCTTTCTCCTCCAGGGTTTGATGGTTTCCTGTCTCACATTCACGTCCTTCATCCATTGTGAGTTTATTTTTGTGAGTGGCATAAGAAACTTGTCTAGTTTCATTCTTATGCATGTTGATGTTCATTTCCCTTAGCACCATTTGTTACAGTGACTGTCTTTTTCCAATTGGATATTCTTTCCTGCTTTGTCAAAGATTAGTTGGTCATACGTA
>NW_024417479.1:0-1846 GCF_014898765.1 Herpailurus yagouaroundi | reverse complement strand
TAATCGACGAGTGTGGCCTTGGCAGCCAAATACGGTACCCGACCGGCTAACCCTAACCCTAAACTACCCCGAACCAGGAACCTCCCCTGAAACATAAGCGTCTCTCGAACCCACACCCTGCAATTGAGCCGCCTTCTGGTATGGGCCCTCACTTCAGCCCTCGAGGGAGATCACGAGACTGGAGTCGCTTCAGCCCTGGCGACCTCCCTGGCCCGAAACCTAACCCTAGCTACGGCTCTCTCCCCATCGGACCCAATTCCAACGTCTGACAACATCACACGTGAGGTCCAGAAGCGGTGTAGACTGACTCGGCAAGGAAGCTGGAAGCTCCCAATGTCGTTTCCCAGGCGCGGCTGCAGTTGCCCGTGAGGATTCAGGAGGAATCCTCGACCAGGGGCGGATCGACAAGTGTGGCCTTGGCAGCCAAATACGGATCACGACCGGCACCGTCCCTTGTGCCCTCAACTCAACTTTAGGCGGAGACCACTGCCCTGCTTTGAGTTCGGCGCCTGGAGACTCCAGGGTGCTAACCCTAACCCTTACCCTAACCCCACCCGGGTCCCTCCACGGAAACCTAACCCTGCCTCGATCCCTAACCGTGCAATTGAGCCGCCTTCTGGCAGGGGCCCTCACCTCAGCCCTCGAGGGAGATCACGAGACCGGAGTCGCGTCAGCCCTGGCGACGTCCCTGGCCCGAACCCTAACCCTAGCTAAGGCTCTCTCCCCATGGGACCCAATTCCAAGGTCTGACAACATCGCGCGCCCGGAGTCCAGATGCGGGGCAAGCTGACTCGTCATGGAAGCTGGAAGCTCCCCATGTCCTTTCCCAGGCCAGTCTGCAGCTGTCCGAGAGGATTCCAGAGGCCTCCTCGACGAGGGGGTGTCCACGTGTATGGCCTTGGCAGTCAAAGATGGATCCTGACCGGCACCGTCCCTTGTGCCTTCAACTCAGACCTTGGCGGAGACTACTGCCCTGCTGAGGGTTCGGCGCCTGGAGCCTCCTGGGTGTTAACCCTAACCCTAAAGTACCCCGAAACGGGAACCTCCACCGAAACCTAAGCCTCTCTCAAACCCTAACCTGCAATTGAGCCGTCTTCTGGTACGGGCCCTCACTTCAGCTCTCGAGGGAGATCATGGACCGGATTCGCTTCAGCACTGGCGACGTCCCTAGCCTGAACCCTAACCGTAGCTAAGGCTCTCTCCCCATGGGGACCCAATTCCAACGTCTGACAATATCACTCGTCTGAAGTCCAGAAGTGGTGTAGACTGACTCGGCATGGAAGTTGGAAGATCCCCATGTCGTTTCCCAGGCCCGCTGCAGCCGCCCGTGAGGATTATTGAGGCCTCCTCGACCAGGGGCTAATTGACGAGTGTGGCCTTGGCAGCCAAATACGGATCCCGACCGGCACCGTCCCTTGTGCCCTCAACTGAGAACTTGGCGGAGACTACTGCCCTGCTGAGGGTTTGGCGCCTGGAGCCTCCTGGGAGCTAACCCTAACCCTAAACTACCCCGAACCGGGAACCTCCACCTAAACCTAAGCCTCTCTCGAACCCTAACCCTGAAATTGAGCCGCCTTCTGGTATGGGCCCTCACTACAGCCCTCGAGGGGGATCACGAGACCGGAGTCGCTTCGGCCCTGGCAACGTCCCTAGCCCGATTCCTAACCCTACATAAGGCTCTCTCCCCATGGGGACCCAATTACAACGTCTGACAACATCACTCGTCTGAGGTCCAGTAGTGGTGTAGACTGACCCGGCATGGAAGCTGGAAGATCCCCATGTCGTTTCCTAGGCATGGCTGCAGCTGCCCGTGAGGATTCCGGAGGCCTCCTCGACCAGGGGCGGA
>NW_024417478.1:0-14630 GCF_014898765.1 Herpailurus yagouaroundi | reverse complement strand
CCCAAAAATAAATAAATGTTGAAAAAAAAAATTTAAAAAATAAAAAAAAAAAAAAAGAAATTAATGATCAGATCTAGGAATACTGCAATGTTGAGAATTTCAACTCTCCAAGCAATATTTCATCTTTACTCACAAATATATGCAGAAAACAAGCTGATATTAAATATTTTTTTTATCTTATGACATTGGGATACTGCTTTATTAGTATTTTTTAAAGAATGAAGAGTCTTCATTTTCATTTAACTTTTTTCCAACATCAGCCATGAAAATAAATTATGAGGGACATATAGTTATACTTGTCGTTGATCATTCTTCCTTTTTCCATTCTCTTTCTCTTTGGCCAAGAAATGAAAGATAAGGCAATAATGGAGGAAATGGAAACATATCTGTCCATCCAGAGGATTTGGATTTTTATAGGCTATAAATCACCTCCATAAAAAATGTAAATTTCAGTGTCCTAATTGAAACATTCATCTCCAACGTAAAACTTTATAATATTAATTTTTATATCCTTCAAAAATAGCTATAACGTGGTTATTAATTTCTACGGAAAGAGAAAAATGTATGGAACATACAATGGACAACTCATAAAGTGACGTATCGCATGGCAAAAAATGTTACAGTTACTGAATGTTAAAACTATATTTGTTGTGCCTTTCCAGAATCTAGTAGAACTGTGCTGGATGAAGAGGTTGAAGGGGAGCACAATCTTTCACCCCAAAATATGCATCTTTGGCATATTACGTAGGGGCCAAGGGCAGCCCCCCCCATATGCCATTTTGTAATAAAGACAATTGTGATGAATGCCAACAGGCTCCTTCAGTGACCCGCCTCGAAACGGCCGTAGGCCCTAACCAAATACAACCAGGCACAGTTCCTAGGATTACAAAAAAAGGGAGAGCTCCATCCAACCCCACACTCCCTCGCTCCACCCTATAACTGTGGCCCCTCGCCACCTTCTCTTGCGGTGTATACAGTAAACTTTTATGTCTTTTGTTCTGCCCTGGGTGAATTCTTTCCCCGCCACCCAGAGAGCTCCACAGAAAAGCTCTTTAACCTTCCTGACAACTGCCTAAAGGCATTTAGATAGAGGACCTGCCTCAGGAAGACAGCTATCACTGCAGATAACTACATTATTTTAAAAATATATTTATTGGGGCGCCTGGGTGGCTCAGTCGGTTAAGCGTCCCACTTCAACGCAGGTCACGATCTCGCGGTCCGTGAGTTCAAGCCCCGCGTCGGGCTCCGTGCTGACGGCTCAGAGCCTGGAGCCTGCTTCGGATTCTGTGTCTCCCTCTCTCTTCTCCCCTCCCCGTTCATGCTCTGTTTCTCTCTGTCTCAAAAATAAACGTTAAAAAAATTAAAAATATATATATATTTATTTTGAGAGAGAGAGAGAAAACGCGTGAGCCCCAAGCAGGGTAGGAGCAGAGAGAGAGAGAGAGAGAGAGAGAGAGAGAATCCCAAGCAGGCCCCACACTGTCAGTTCATAGCCTGACCCTTGGCTCGAACCCACAAACTCCGAGATCATGACCCGAGCTGAAATCGAGAGTCAGATGCCAAACTAACTGAGCCACCCCGGCGCCCCGATAACTACATTATGATATGCACTTAGGTAGGGCAGATGAAGAGGAGCCTAGTAAAGCTTGTTTGATCAAAGTCCTCTATGTCCCATTGTTTCTGGGTGGCCCAGCAAATAAATATTCCTTTACCAGGATTTATTTTTTATCATCTCCCCGTGAATCGCAATCCTTCCCTTTGAAGTCCCAGACCCCTACCAACTTCTCCTTAGTTCAGGATGACATATATACCTCATTTTGCCTGACTACCCTTGGAATTTCCATGTCTGTGTGGATCCCACATACATATAAAATTAAATTTCATTTTCTTCTGTTAATCCGTCTCATGTCAATTTGATTCTTCCTCTGGCTAGAAGGACCCTGAAGGGAAGAGGACATTCTTACTCCCAGACCATTATTTTGAGTTGGTTATTTTTAAGAAACAGCAGATCTAGGAAATGGCTAGTAAAAGTTACCCTCGTGTAAGGGCTTTTAAGGGGAAATCTCTACTTGTGTGTCTCCCTCTTTGTATCAGAAATACAAGGATGACTCTAAGTCTTAATATTGTTTGCCATGCTTTTTCGCTCCCCACCACCACTATCTTTCTTTTACCTTGAGCTGGAGATGCTATTTAAGGTCAGTAGCTTGGGCATTTCAGCCACTTGCTCCGTTTTCCTGGGTATCTCCCGTGCATGTTATTGTATGTGTTTATTTTCCTCCTGTTTGTCTGTTTTTTAATTTTTAAATTTTTATTTATTTGTTTATTTATTTGAGAGAGAGAGAGAGAGAGAGAGAGAGCAAGGGAGAGGGGCAGAGGGACAGAGAGAGAATTTTAAGCAAACTCCACGTTCAGCATGGAGCCCAGCCCGGGGCTCAGGCCCATGACCCTGGGATCACGACCTGAGCTGAAATCAAGAGTCAGGCACTCAACCGAATGAGCCCCCCAGGCACCCCAATCTGGTTTCTTATTACAAGAACGTCTCAGTCAAGAACCTGGAAGGCTAGAGGGGAAAGTTTTGTCTTCTCCACTCCACAGCCTCAGTTTCAAAGGTGTAAAATGGGGATCATGGCAGTACCTCCCTAAATAGTTGTTTTAGGTTTTAAGTGAGAAAATGAAGCATTTAGCTTAATGTCTTAGCTTACGATGAGTGCTTCGTCACTGCTAACTGGGTGAAGAAATGAATGCATGTGTGAGAACTACGGAATGCTGAGAGGAGTGAGACGGTACTTTTGAGAAGTGACATCTAGTTTGAAAGACAGAAAGGCACACGTTGCAAATAAGTGCTTATAGATGGTAAAAACTGCAAAATGATTGAGGACTAACCAACACAGATGGTACAACATGACAATCTACGCAGACGGCCGACCTTGTAAATATCAGCAGAATAACATGGAGGCGGAGCACCAGGGACAAACAAAAGATCTCGTCTAAACGAGGCATTTATTGGGCCAAGTGAAGGATTCCTCAGGGTTGTACAGAGGAAGAAACACAAATGTCCCTCTACTCTTCTAGACACCCCCCCCCCACGGGGGAGGAGAGATGAATAGGAGAATAACAAATTTAATTTAATTTTATACATACAGAGGCCCCAAAGATATGAGACCCAGTCGGTCAGGCAATTGAGGCTTACATGCAGTCCTGGACTGTGGAGAAGAGGGTAGTGGTTTGGGACATCCAATGGGATGAAGACAATTCACGGGCAGAGAGGCAGAGAAAGTGTCCTATGTAAAAAACAAAAAACAAACAAACAAAAAAAACACGTTACTTTTGGTAATAGCTCTCTTTCTGGTACAGGTTCCCCATCTAAAAATTTTTAGGCAGTTGAGGGGGAGGTAAAGCTCTTCTTGAGTCTGGGGCCTTTATCGTCTTCAGCTCTAAACAACCCACATGCCAAAGTGGCACGTTTTGGGGTAAACTGCCCCGAACCCCATCAGTTCTCTCCTCTGAAACTTCCCTGAGAGTTTCACATATTAAAAGCTGAGCTGATGGCTGTGGTGAGCAGAATCGGGTTAGTAGCTAAGCAGTAGATTGCTCTATATCTCTGAGAACAGTTGTGACTCATTTCAGAAGGCATTAGTGCAATTGAGCTCCCAAAGTTAGGCCTATATTGCACAAGCAATCGGGTATTTAGAAAGAGGCATTTCTATGGCAACGAAAGCAATGGTTAATGATCGGAGCAGACTACCATCTCAGTTTCTGAGTTTCGAAGGCAGCCAGTGGAGAAGAGTTGTCGATGTCCAGCTCAAAGCGTCTTCAGATGGAGCGAGGGCTGGCGGTGGCAATTTGACAGATTTTCCCGGTTTGTAGTTTGAATGTCTCTGGTGATCTTTGTGAGTGGCCCATACAGCAACACGCATGGAGACGGTCTATACCTGAGCTCTTGCGATTTCTCTGACGTTGAGATCACGTTGTCTAACTAGCTTGCATGGCTTTGGAGAAAGTGTAGTTTTAGTTCCCGATAATTTCAACTTAGAAAGGGTGGGAGAAAACTTGGACATGTTGGTTTGGAGAGTCGTAGCCAAACACTAGAGGAAACGAAAAGAATTCAGGATCTAGTCCAGTCTGCAGGTAGAAAGCAAAATTTCAAAGACAATGAACAAAACTAGAATCTAAAATCCACAAGTACATGTTATACTTTCTAATGAAATATAATCTTTCTCTCTACAATCATCCACATTTCTTATCAGTGATAAGCATAGTAAGACTAATTTGTTTGCAAATTAAGTCTGGTTTTCTGAACTTGGCTCGATTATTTACATAATTGCAGCAAAATAGCAATTGACATAGAATCTTTTAATCTACTTTACTGGAACTTTCCACACGGAATTTCAGGTTGGACTTTTTTTTTTTTTTTAATTCTATTTTAAGGAGAGAGGAAAAGCAGAGGAGAGGGGCAGAGGGAGAGAGAGAGAATCTTAAGCAGGCTCTATGCTCGGTGCAGAGCCTGACATGGGGCTCGATCCCACAACCCTGGGATCATGACCTGAGCCCAAATCGAGTCGGACACTCAACCGACTGAGCCACCCAGGTGCCCCTCAGGTTGGACTTCTAAAAGCCTCTCGAGGCTAAGAAGCCAAGCCAAGGACTTGCCATTAGACTTGCCTATAATATCTATAGATGTGGGAAAATGCCTCTCTCCTTGAAGTCCCCCAAACACCCTGAGGTTCCTGGGCCAGCCAGAAAGCGGCCTTCCTTAATCACTTGGTAAGGCTGCTGGGAACCCTGTAAGCAAGGTACTGGGCCAATATTTCCAAGGAGCTTTATTGGTTCCATAAAATCAACTCTAGTTCCTTAAAGCTGTGTGGCGTACCTGAATGTGTGCATGCCTCTCTCAAATATGACATTCCAGTTGAAGTCTTCATAATATAACCAAAGTTTCCAGGCATGTCCTATTACAAGAAGAAGAGATTCTTACTGAATTTATGAAATAACTGTACTGCCATGAAAATATAAAAATATTCATTGAGAGTTTGTAAATTCTGGAGGGATCAGATAGGGAGAAAAAGATAAATGTTTTATCTTTACTCTAAGTTACAAGTAGCTTAAGAGAAAAGAAAAAAAGTTTTCCTTAAATCTGGAAAGCAAACCATTAAAAAGCCCAGCAATGTTGGGGGCACCTCAGTTGGTCAAGTCTCTGACTTGGGATTTTGGCTTAGGTCATGATCCCACGGCTCATGAGTTTGAGCCCCAAGTTGGGCTCAGCACTGACAGTGTGGAGCCTGCTTGGGATCATCTCTCTCTCCCTTGTTTTCTGCCCCTCCCCCCCCGCCCCCACACTCATGCACACGTGTGTGAGTGTGTGTGTGTGTGTGTGCTCTCTCTCTTTCTCTCTCTCTCTCAAAATAAATAAATAAACCTTAGGGGTGCCTGGGTGACTCAGTCAGTTAAGCGTCTGACTTCAGCTTAGGCCACGATCTTATGGTTCGTGAGTTCGAGCCCCTCATTGGGTTCTGTGCTGACAGTGCTGAGCCTGCCTGGGATTCTCTGTCTCTCTCTCCCTCTCCCCAAATAAATAAATAAGTAAACTTAAAAACAAACAAACAAACAAATAAAATAAAATAAAAAAGCTTTTTAAAAAAGCCCAGCAATGTTTTAAATAAAAAGTCATAAAAATTATAATCATCCTCAGTTCCGTGTAATTAATTCTGGTTGATCCTGATCTTCTGTTAGAAGTTCTACGGAGGCATCAGTTTCTCCTTTAGGGTTCTATAAATTCTTACTCAGTTCAGTAGTATGATCTAAAAGTTATCAGGAACTTGTATTCTACCTTGCCTGTTATATTCCTTTCCATGAATTTCTCTGTAAATGAAACACATTTGCAGGAAGCTTTTATAAAAGCATCTTAGCTAAACAATATCTATAAATGACAAAAGACTTGAAATGGCCGTGATTAAAGATTTGGTAAGAGCTCATTACAACGTAACTGATAAGGAAATTTGGCTGTTTCTGTGACACACAATATTTTAAGATAATAATTAGCATTATGACTAATAACAATATACCAGGACATGTCAGAATTTTATGAATCTTATACAATTTTTAGAACAGTATTAATAACATTCACCCATACCATATAACCTAGGAAGCTTTATCACCACTTACTAACAGCACTTCCCATGTAATTTAATATGTCACGTAAGTCTAATTAGGGTAACATCTCTCTTTTTACAAGGACAGAGACGAATCCTTTGAGGCGTCCCAGGGACCCTCTGATATTTCCCAAAGTTAGTTTGAGGTCAAAGACTTTAAAATTTGATTTTGCGGAAGTTTGTCAAATACATCAAAAAGTGTTTAAAACATTTCGCTAAATAAGATCGAAACAATACTTCGTTATCTATTTAACCAAAGCGACAAAGACTTCACAGGCAAATATAGAAGACTACATAATTCTAAGCAAAACTTAGCTCTTTTAATATTAAGAGGACTAGGTTTACTTTAGTAATCAAAGACCTGGTAAACACAGGAAATTATTTTGGCAAAATATAGAATCCTTGTTTTCTAGGCAGATTAGTATAAAAGGTAAAGGAAAACCTTTCATAATCTCTTATCAGAGGCAGACCAATAGTCCAAACAACTTTGTCCTTTTAGCAGATGAAAGAAAATTAAGTTCCAGTTTTACGCGAGTACATTATTGATATTAAAGCTTATTTTTAAAACCCTTACAACAAATTCATTCAATTTCATCCAGCTTAATCACACGTAAAATTTCTTTCCCAAGATTCCTTTCTCAAAAACCTTCTATAAGTTCCTGTGTCTATTCTAGTTTGTGCCTTGTTTTATTTCCTATTCAGAAATAATCAGCTTTACTTTAGAACAAAATTACTTTCTTTTCCCTCAACAAAAATGCATCCTCATTCCTCACCATCTTTCTTACCAAAAACATACATCCCACTTACCTTGTATACAGAGTTGTTTCTCTTATTATTTCTAGTAGCTTGAGTTAAATATATTAATTAGAATTTTTAACCCTTAGAGGGGTACCTGGCTGGCTCAGTTGGTGGAACATGCAATTCTTGACCTCGGGGTTGTGAGTTTGAGCTCCACACTGAGTGTAGAGATTACTTAAAATAAAATCTTTAAAGAAAAAGAACGTTTATCCCTTAGAAACTTTAATTTGTGGTCTGTTATTCCAGTATTCTTTAGATTGGCAAATTTATGAATACATTTCATAATTTCTAGAAACATTCATTTCCTCACAGTTCATTTTTTAAAATGTGGGCCAAAAAAGTGGACATTTTTACCAATAAAGCCAAATATCTTTAGTTCTTTTGTAAAAAGAGGCCAAAGGTAGGTAAACTTACACTTCCTTAGCCTTAATTTTTCAGTGTATTATCGTATTTGGAAATGATCTAGACATTAACGCAATTCTATCATTTGGTTTAAGTTAATAAAACTCAACAGTGGAAGTCACGGGGGAGATTTGGGTAACTATTTTGAAGTAGACATAACATAAAATATCACTGCTAAAAAAAATCACCTAAAAACTCTTATGTCATTTACATCTTTTGTTCTTTTCTTCTTTTGAAATTTTTATTGAAATTCTAATTAACATACAATGCAATATTGGTTTCAGGAATAGAATTCAGTGATTCATCACTTACACACAACACCCGGTGCTCATCCCAACAAGCGCCCTCCTTAGTGCCCGTCACCCATCTAGCCCATCCCCCACCCACACCGCTCCATCAACCCTCAGTTTGTTCTCTATCTTTAAGAGTCTCTTGTGGTTTGTTTACCTCTCTCTTTTTCCCCTTCTTCCCATTTGTTCATCTGTTTTGTTTCTTAAATTCCACATATGAGTGAAATCATAGGATGTTTGTCTTTCTCTGCCTAACTTATTTCACTTAGCATAATACACTCAATTTCCATCCACGTTGTGGCAAATGGCAGAATTTCATTCTTTTTGATGCCTGAGCAATATTCCACTGTACATATATGCCACATCTTCTTTATCCATCCATCAGTCAATGGACATTTGGGTTCTCTCCATAGTTTGGCTATTGTTGATAGTGCTGCTACAAACATCGGGGTGCATGCACCTCTTCAATTCTGTATTTTTGTATTTTGGGGTAAATACCTAGTACTGCAATTGCTGGATCATAGGGTAGTTGTATTTTTAGTTTTTTGAGGAACCTCCATACTATTCTCCAGAGTGGCTGCACCAGTTTGCATTCCCACCCATAGTACAAGAGGGTTTCCCTTTCTCTGCATCCTCACCAACACCTGTTGTTTCTTGTGTTGTTAATTCTAGCCATTCTGACAGGTGTGACTTGATATCTCATTGTGGTTTTGGGTTGTATTTCCCTGACGATGAGCGATATGGAGCATCTTTTCATGTGTCCGTTAGCCATCTGGATGTCTTCTTTGGAAACTGTCTATTCATGTCTTCTGCCCATTTCTTCACTGGATTATTTGCTTACTGGGTGTTGAGTTTGCTAAGTTCTTTATAGATTTTGGATACTAACCCTTTATCTGATATGTCATTTGCAAATATCTTTTCCCATTCCATAGGTTGCCTTTTAGTTTTGTGGATTGTTTCCTTTGCAGTGCAGAAGGTTTTTATCTTGATGAGGTCCCAATAGTTCATTTTTGCTTTTGTTTCTGTTGCCTCTGGCAACATGTCTAGTAAGAAGTTGCTATAGCAGAGGTCAAAGAGGTTGCTGCCTGTGTTCCCCTCTAGGATTCTGATGGATTCCTGTCCCACATTTAGGTCTTTCATCCATTTTAATTCATTTGTTCTCAACAACCATGTTTAGATAAGTTACAAAAAACTTTGTTATATATTAGACAGTGTCAGTCATCACCCCAAGTTATTTTTCTGGTTGACAAATATTTAACAGAGATTTCATAAACTTGTTTGATTAGTAAACCCATGTGGAATAGAAGCTTTATACTTAATGCCGATAACCCTAAAGACATGCTTGTTCTAATCAAACCAACAATCTTCAACTTTTATTTGCCAAAAATTATTCTAGATTATATGAACTTGAAAAACATTTGGTTTAGTTCCTATTTCTGAGACTTTTTGCAATAATTTGCAAGTGCTTATTCTTAAGTCAATTGAATGGAGCTCTTTTACAAATTAATATTGCCAATACCATATCTATAGCATATATACACAGACATATATACAGACAAACGCATCTTATACCTTCCGTTTTAAAATAACATAAAACTCACTAGTTAATAAGTAACAGCTACAATAAGTTAAGTTTATCTGTTCAGATGGCTAAAGCTTTTTACTATTTGTGCAGAAGACTTTTAAGATTTGCATTTGTCCCTGGAAGTAATGTTAAAAGTTTGCGGTCTAGGGGCGCCTGGGTGGCTCACTCGGTTGGGCGTCCGACTTCGGCTCAGGTCTTGATCTCACAGTTCGTGGGTTTGAGCCCCGCGTCGGGCTCTGGGCTGACAGGTCAGAGCCTGGACCCTGCTTGGGATCCTGTGTCTCCTTCTCTCTCTGCTCCTACCCCACTCACGCTGTCTCTCTCTGTCTCTCAAAAATGAATAAACGTTAAAAAAAAAAAAAAAAGGTTCTGGTCTAGAGTATGGGCAAGGGGGCCCTTTTAGCAGTTTGTATTTTTTTTGAAAGGCCTCTTTATCTTATTTTTCCCTTCATTCTCAGAAGTTTGTGGGCTATGTTTGTATTTCAAAGACATGATGATTTACAAGTTCAAGAACAGAAAAAGAATGCAAGTTTTTCCTCAGACTTTTGGGGTACATTTGTCTATTATCAGAAGTTTAGGAAAAAAAAGTTTAGGATAAGTATTATTTAAAGTTTTCTTTCTTTTTCTTAAGTGCAAGACAATTTTGTTTCCAGTATCCTGATGTCTTACAAGATCTTGCAAATATGTGAAAGCAAATAGGAAAGGGTCTGAGTGGGTTTCGTGTTGCTTTCAGAGTTACGCTTTTGTTTTTCTAGAGTCAAGTTGTAAATTAAGAATGGTTGAATTTAATATAACTATGTTAGCTGTACTGGAATTAAAACAAAACAAAAGAATTGTTGGTTGTAAGTCTTTTTCGTGTGCATTCCTGCCACCCTTCTGTAAAGAATTAGGTAGCCTTTTTCATTATTATGCTTAGAGATCAATTTGCGCATTCAAGCACACTACTTTGAATTTGCCTTTCTATATCAGGGAGAAAGACCCTATGATGGAAATGGAAAGATTTCTACGTTCTGCCGTCCAGGCACATGAATTCTTTAGCTGGAGGTCTAGGACCTGCCAAGGACGCCGCCCAGGAAGACCTGAAGCTGGCAAAGTCTGACATCCCAGGTGCTTCTGCAAAATTTACTTCCTGGCTTTTAGCATTTACACAAGTAATCTGTATACCCCAGGCCTGGAGATTAGAGGGGAGTGCTCTCTGTAAATCTTGGCGTTAAAGGCAAGTTAAACTAGGCAGCTGGGTGTTTCAGGGATTTTCTGGGGAAGGTGGAGGAATTTGGGGAGTTAAGGGAATTTGCTGAAGAGTAGGGGCCAGATTTTAAGAAAGGGAATTTATGTTGGACATAGACTTTACTTTTGTTCTATGTTTAATTCCTGTTCTTTCATTTATTTTGTTTTTTGTAGCCACCTTTTAATTGTCAATAAAACAATTGTTAATTGTTTAATTGTCAATAAGACAATCGTTTAGGATGACAGTGGTCTAACTTTCTTTTTCTTTTTCTTTTTCTTTTTTGACAGTTAAAGAATAATTTTATTCCTATTACGGCATCTTGCATCATTATAAATTATTATAAAGATAAACTAAAATAGTGATCAGTTACTTTCTTTTTCTTTAAATACAGAAGTTTTGGGGCACCCGGTGGCTCAGATGGTTAAGCATCCAGACTCGATTTCGGCTCAGGTCACAGTCATGAGTTCAAGCCCCGTGGTGGGCTCTGTGCTCACAGTGCAGAGCCTGCTTGGGATTCTCTCTCTTTACCTCTCTTCCTCCCCCTTATCCTCAATCTCTCTTTAAAAATTAAATATAAGTAAACTTTAAGAAATATATTTAGTTTTTCCAATTCAAAGGAGCCATCGTCAGGCCAGCGATGAGTAGGATCCATTAATCTCAATAGCCACTCAAGTCAATAAGCCTTTTTATGGCTTAACCAAGGACACAAGAGGCATCGCACAAAGAGTGCAAAAAATGCAGCCATCACAAGATCCAGAAAGTCTACTCCCACAGTTAGTCTCAGAAAGCAAAGGCCTTCATTGTCACAGGGGGTAAGAATTGTGTAGTGAAAATGATGTCTCCCATTTCTCACGGGAACATGAGACACTTCCAATCATGGACCCGCCAATCTGTGACATGGGGCAGCCACTCCTAGAATGGGACCTTTCCAGTACTAACAAGACAACAGAGATTGAGATGACGAAGTCCCTTCATGCACTGGGTCCCCTTATGACAAACTCCCCTGAGAGCTGGCACAGCCAGACAAAAAGAACACTGGCTTGTGACATCGTGTCTCAAAATTCTAGTTGACCGGCCACCAGATGCTCTCACATATATGCACCTTTCAGACGGTAGAGGCTACAGAGAATATTCTTCCTGCTCACAATGCCAAGCTCTCAGAACACTGAACAAGACAAAAGCAAAACCTCATGGTTTTCCTTCTTAGGACAAACACAAAAGACAGGCCAATATCTATATATCTATATATCTATATATCTATATCTATATCTATATCTATATCTATATCTATCTATATATCTATATCTATATAAAACCATCTGTGGGAGTAAGAGGATCAATAGAAAACAGCAGTACTCAGTAACGAATCTTTAGGAAAGTTGCTATACCCAAAGAACTAATTCCACAAATCCTTTCTCCTGCTCATCTAAATGTAGAAAAAGAAGGGACAAAAACTTTTTACCTTCCTCTCTCCTGGGCATAGAAAGAAATCCAGGAGAGCTGACTTTGGTAAGAATTCTTACCTTCTGCTGGCTTCTGTCAGTTTTCTAGAATCTTGTCTGCAGGCTGCACAGTGAGTACGGTGTTTCGGTATCTCCCGGCTGGCTCACAGAACTGTAGGGTAAACAGATAAATTTCCTTCGAAGTTCTTGGCTAGACGTCCCCCGTAATAAAAGAGAGATTAACAAGAAAAAACATATTTAATGAATTTTCATATGCTCCAAAGATATGAGACCCACTGACAGTCTGGCATTTGAGGCTTCTATGCAGTATTGAGCTAAGAAGAAGGTAGAGAGAATGTTCGGTAAATAAATCTTTGCCAGGCTCCAAGGGGAGGGCTTTCTTTATCTTTATTTTTAAAAAATATTTATTTATGTATTTATTTTTAATTTTTGTTTGATCTTTACTTTTGAGAGAGAGAGACAGAGACAGAGAGAGACAGAGCATGAGTGGGGGGAGGGGCAGAGAGCGTAGGAGACCCAGAACCCGAAGTGGGCTCCAGGCTCGGAGCTGTCAGCACAGAGCAGATGGGGGGGGGGGGGGCTCAAACTCATGAACCCCGTGAGATCGTGACATGGGCTTAAGTCCAATGCTTAACTGATTGAGCCACCCAGGTGCCCCCAGAGAGGTCTTTCTGACGTAAAACAAAATTATCTGTGGTGATGGCTCTCTTCTCAGAACAGGCCCCCCATCTAAATAACCTGTTATTATGGAAAGCCATCATTTGGAATGTCCAAGAGAGTACCTGGATTCAAACTATCCTGTAGCAAGCACAAGTTTTGTACCTCATTCATCCAAATATTCTACTTGGTTTCAAGTCAAGTGAGGAGAGTGGTTGATCATGGATGGAACTGTCCCCCAACCTTTCCGTTCACAAGGACACAACCACGATGACAGTAAAAAGTTCTCCACATGCCCGGGCCTTTCAAAATTTCTAGATTACTTTCACTGATTATCTCTAAGTTTTCACCACAGTCCCCCACAATTAAAACATTTCCCCCACTGTAGATCCACAGGAACTGAGATACAAAGAAGGGCAGTGAGATCCAGAAAATGGCACATAGAGAACCCACCCCTCTGGCCTCCAAGGATGAATTGGGAACTATTTCTCTCTTAAACCTGAGCAGCCCATGGAAATCTCTGGACTTTGCTGTCTTCTCTACTCGATTAGGAATTTCTTACAGTGGAGAAGCTCGTCTTATCCATTTCTATGTTCCCAGTGTGGGCCTGCCACAGAATGGATACTCAAAAAATATTTAATGAATGCATCAAATGTCTAATAAATAAACAAAAGGGTGAACAAATGAACAAATGAATGAATAAATGAATGACTGAATAGACAAACTAACCTGGATCTCCCAACGCTTTTGATAAACTGTGTCTCGATGAATGACAATCAAACATAAAAATTATCTGTGCACTCTTCTCTTGCTCTTTCGTTTTCTCTCTCCCCCCTACTCACACTCACACACACACACACACACACACACACACACACACACACACACACATGAGTGACTTTTAATTTGAAAGAACTTAAGAAAAAAGAAGACTGATTGTACAGAAACTTTCATACTGGGAACCGAAACTTGATGGAGACCAAAATCGGAGAATAGCAGATTCTACTTTTAGCTGTAACAGAACAGAGATCAGGGCCTGTGATAATAAATTTGTATTTTCAGGAGCTATATTTTATAGACAGGCACTAAAATTTACTCCTTAAAAGTCATCCATATATCAATCACTTTAGGAGTAGTAAAATAAATGCATATCCATCCAGGAAACGGGGCATTTCACTTGCATGGATATTATAGGTATAAGATACAGTTAGCCAAACATCTCTTTCTTCAAGTTCCAATTGTATGTTTGGATGTGCCTTGGGTGATGGATGGCCCTTCTGTGCAATAAACAAGAAACAGGCTTTAGTAACTTTGTGCACTGTCTATAGCAGACCAGGGAGAGCTGTGCTAACGGTTGCCAGTTTGGGAACAGGCCCATATCCTCTAGGATAGAAGTACAACGGCTGTGAGATATTCAGGTGTCCGTTTCCTGCAGTTAAAAATGGACAAGGAAAGCAGATGAATGTCAGCAAACACAAAACCACAACGAAACAAAAATAAAAACGTAAACTTGGTTCACTTTTCTAAGCCACAGGGGCATGTGTGATGGAAGGCCATGTTTGTGACATTCTAGCCCCTGGATTTAACTCTCCAGTCCTGTCCTTTCCTTATCCAGTGTTGTCTCCCTTACCCTTCAACAGAGTGTTATGCAACTTAGTTGCTTTTTCTTCCCTTCAAAATAACGCTGAATTTTGATTTATAATTCCGGAATGTCGTGACGCTGAATATTATAAAACAACCAGTGGCTTTCACAACAAAGCCCACATTTTTAACCAGGCAGCGGCTGCTGGAGTAATGAGTCCCATAACTTGCCATACATTTACAATAGTTAGCAACATTTTTGCCACATTGGATTTATCTAGATACGCACACGCGTGAGTGGATATTTGTGTACATGTGTGCTTTTTTCTTTGAACCGTTTGGAATTAAGTCCCAAGAGTCATGACTCTTCGTCCCTAAAATTTCAGCATGCCTCTTCTAAAATTAAAAACATTTTCCAAGATAGCACAACACCATTATCACCCTAAGAAAATCAATAATTTCTGCATCTCTTCTAAC
>NW_024417477.1:0-1056 GCF_014898765.1 Herpailurus yagouaroundi | reverse complement strand
AGTGTGGAACCTGCTTGAGATCCTCTTTCTCAATCTCTCCTGTCCCTCTCCCTTTTCAAATGCTCTCTCTCTCTCCCCAAGATAAAAATAAATAACAATAAAATAAAATAAAACTAATGTTTTCTTGCTGTTGTTCTGCTGACATGATTTCTACTACATTGTCTTCCAGGTAGATGATCCTTCTGCATCACCTAATCTGTTATTGATTCATTCTAATGTAGTCTTTAATTTCCATCATTGTACTCTTCAGGTCTGATTGTTTCTTTGGTTACATTTTCCGTTTTTTTGTTGAAGTTCTCACTGTGTTCATCTACCCTTCTCTTGGGTTTAGTGAGCCTGTGGATGATCATTACTTTGAACTGGTTATCAGGTAGATGGCTTATCTCCGTGTTATGTCCATCTTTTTCTGAGATTTTACCTTTTTTTTTTTTCATTTGGAACATATTTCTCTATCTCCTCGTTTTGTTTGACTGCTTCTTTCTATATATAGGTAGGATTAATCCAAAGCATTCATCAATGATACCAAATCATGTAAAATTCACTAATGTCTTCTGAAGTTGGAGGAACTTACATCTATTATTCCTGTATTGATACACATTTAAGTTTTAAATTAAATAATTTATATTCTCCTTTGTGACACGTAGACACATGGGTTCCCATTTTTGGTGTTTATCTTTAATGAAATCTATGCCTAGCAGTATAAAAAACACCACACGCAAAATGACTCAAAATAATATGGGTAATTAGAGTTTACTTTTTATGATATCAAGTATCAAACTATTTCTAATAATGGCAAACCAGGTGACCTAGGTACGACGGATGAACTAGATATGAAAATATCTTTGGAATATGATGGCAAGGTGAATTAGTTTTCAAGGACTCTTTTTAAAATAACTTCATTTATTTTGAGGGTGAGAGAGAGAGAGAGAAAAGAGGGAGAGGCAGAGAGAGGGAGAGACAAAATCCCAAGCAGGCTCCATGCTGGCAGTGCAGAGCCTGATGTGATGTGAGGCTCAGTGTCATGAACTATGAGATAATGAACTGAGCCAAAATCAG
>NW_024417476.1:0-1039 GCF_014898765.1 Herpailurus yagouaroundi | reverse complement strand
GCAGAGAATCTCTTGCTACAGAGATCAAGGGACTAAGGAACAGTCACAAGGAGCTGAAAAACGCTTTAAACGAAATGCATAACAAAATGGAAACCACCACGGCTCGTATTGAAGAGGCAGAGGAGAGAATAGGTGAACTAGAAGATAAAGTTATGGAAAAAGAGGAAGCTGAGAAAAAGAGAGATAAAAAAATCCAGGAGTATGAGGGGAAAACTAGAGAACTAAGTGATACACTAAAAAGAAATAATATACGCATAATTGGAATCCCAGAGGAGGAAGAGAGAGGAAAAGGTGCTGAAGGGGTACTTGAAGAAATAATAGCTGAGAACTTCCCTGAAATGGGGAAGGAAAAAGGCATTGAAATCCAAGAGGCACAGAGAACTCCCTTCAGACGTAACTTGAATCGATCTTCTGCACGACATAACATAGTGAAACTGGCAAAATACAAGGATAAAGAGAAAATTCTGAAAGCAGCAAGGGGTAAACGTGCCCTCACATATAGAGGGAGACCTATAAGACTCGTGACTGATCTCTCTTTTGAAACTTGGCAGGCCAGAAAGAATTGGCACGAGATTTTCAGTGTGCTAGACAGAAAAAATATGCAGCCAAGAATCCTTTATCCAGCAAGCCTGTCATTTAGAATAGAAGGAGAGATAAAGGTCTTCCCAAACAAACAAAAACTGAAGGAATTTGTCACCACTAAACCAGCCCTACAAGAGATCCTAAGGGGGACCCTGTGAGACAAAGTACCAGAGACATCACTACAAGCATAAAACATACAGACATCACAATGACTCTAAACCCATATCTTTCTATAATAACACTGAATGTAAATGGATTAAATGCGCCAACCAAAAGACATAGGGTATCAGAATGGATAAAAAAACAAGACCCATCTATTTGCTGTCTACAAGAGACTCATTTTAGACCAGAGGACACCTTTAGATTGAGAGTGAGGGGATGGAGAACTATTTATCATGCTACTGGAAGCCAAAAGAAAGCTGGAGTAGCCATACTTATATCAGACAAACTAGACTTT
>NW_024417475.1:0-2713 GCF_014898765.1 Herpailurus yagouaroundi | reverse complement strand
TATCTTTCTATAATAACACTGAATGTAAATGGATTAAATGCGCCAACCAAAAGACATAGGGTATCAGAATGGATAAAAACACAAGACCCATCTATTTGCTGTCTACAAGAGACTCATTTTAGACCTGAGGACACGTTTAGATTGAGAGTGAGGGGATGGAGAACTATTTATCATGCTACTGGAAGCCAAAAGAAAGCTGGAGTAGCCATACTTATATCAGACAAACTAGACTTTAAATTAAAGGCTGTAACAAGAGATGAAGAAGGACATTACATAATAGTGACAGGGTCTATCCATCAGGAAGAGCTAACAATTATAAATGTCTATGCACCGAATACTGGAGCCCCCAAATATATAAAACAACTACTCATAAACATAAGCAACCTTATTGATAAGAATGTGGTAACTGCAGGGTACTTTAACACCCCACTTACAGAAATGGATAGATCATCTAGACACACGGTCAATAAAAAAACAAGGGCCCTGAATGAGACATTGGAACAGATGGACTTGACAGATCTATTTAGAACTCTGCATCCCAAAGCAAAAGAATATACTTTCTTCTCGAGTGCACGTGGAACATTCTCGAAGATAGATCATATACTGGGTCACAAAACAGCCCTTCATAATTTTACAAGAATTGAAATCATACCATGCATACTTTCAGACCACAATGCTATGAAGCTTGAAATCAACCACAGAAAAAAGTCTGGAAAACCTCCAAAAGCATGGAGGTTAAAGAACACCCTACTAACAAATGAGTGGGTCAACCAGGCAATTCGAGAAGAAATTAAAAAATATATGGAAACAAACGAAAATGAAAAGACAACAATCCAAACGCTTTGGGATGCAGCAAAGGCAGTCCTGAGAGGAAAATACATTGCAATCCAGGCCTATCTCAAAAAACAAGAAACATCCCAACAGCACACCTAAAGGAAATAGAAGCAGAACAGCAAAGGCAGCCTAAACCCAGCAGAAGAAGAGAAATAATAAAGATCAGAGCAGAAATAAACAATATAGAATCTAAAAAAACTGTAGAGCAGATCATTGAAACCAAGCGTTGGTTTTTTGAAAAAATAAACAAAGTTGACAAACCTCTAGCCAGGCTTCTCAAAAAGAAAAGGGAGATGACCCAAATAGATAAAATCATGAATGAAAATGGAATTATTACAACCAATTCCTTAGAGATACAAAGAATTATCAGGGAATACTATGAAAAAGTATCTGCCAACAAGTCGGACAACCTGGAAGAAATGGACAAATTCCTGAACACCCACACTCTTCCAAAACTCAATCAGGAGGAAATAGAAAGCTTGAACAGACCCATAACCAGCGAAGAAATTGAATCGGTTATCAAAAATCTCCCAACAAATAAGAGTCCAGGACCAGATGGCTTCCCAGGGGAGTTCTACCAGACGTTTCAAGCAGAGATAATACCTATCCTTCTCAAGCTATTCCAAGAAATCGAAAGGGAAGGAAAACTTCCAGACTCATTCTAGGAAGCCAGGATTACTTTGATTCCTAAACCAGACAGAGACCCAAAAAAAAGAGAACTACAGGCCAATATCCCTGATGAATATGGATGCAAAAATTCTCAATAAGATACTAGCAAATCGAATTCAAGGGCATATAAAAAGAATTATTCACCATGATCAAGTGGGATTCATTCCTGGGATGCAGGACTGGTTCAACATTCGCAAATCAATCAACGTGATACATCACATTAACAAAAAAAAAGATAAGAACCATATGATCCTGTCAATCGATGCAGAAAAGGCCTTTGACAAAATCCAGCACCCTTTCTTACTAAAAACCCTTGAGAAAGTCGGGATAGAAGGAACATACTTAAAGATCATAAAAGCCATTTATGAAAAGCACACAGCTAACATCATCCTCAATGGGCAAAAACTGAGAGCTTTTTCCCTGAGATCAGGAACACGACAGGGATGCCCACTCTCACCGCTGTTGTTTAACATAGTGCTGGAAGTTCTAGCATCAGCAATCAGACAACAAAAGGAAATCAAAGGCATCCAAATTGGCAAAGATGAAGTCAAGCTTTCGCTTTTTGCAGATGACATGATATTATACATGGAAAATCCGATAGACTCCACCAAAAGTCTGCTAGAACTGACACATGAATTCATCAAAGTTGCAGGATACAAAATCAATGTACAGAAATCAGTTGCATTCTTATACACTAACAATGAAGCAACAGAAAGACAAATAAGGAAACTGATCCCATTCTCAATTGCACCAAGAAGCATCAAATACCTAGGAATAAATCTAACCAAAGATGTAAAGGATCTGTATGCTGAAAACTATAGAAAGCTTATGAAGGTAATTGAAGAAGATTTAAAGAAATGGAAAGACATTCCCTGCTCATGGATTGGAAGAATAAATATTGTCAAAATGTCAATACTACCCAAAGCTATCTACACATTCAATGCAATCCCAATCAAAATTGCACCAGCATTCTTCTCGAAACTAGAACAAGCAATCCGAAAATTCATATGGAAGCACAAAAGGCCCCGAATAGCCAAAGTAATTTTGAAGAAGAAGACCAAAGCAGGAGGCATCACAATCCCAGACTCTACTACAAAGCTGTCATCATCAAGACAGCATGGTATTGGCACAAAAACAGACACATAGACCAATGGAATAGAATAGAAACCCCAGAACTAGACCCACAAACGTATGGCCAACTCATCTTTGA
>NW_024417474.1:281-20176 GCF_014898765.1 Herpailurus yagouaroundi | reverse complement strand
TTTATTATTTCTCTTCTTCTGCTGGGTTTAGGCTGCCTTTGCTGTTCTGCTTCTATTTCCTTCAGGTGTGCTGTTAGATTTTGTATTTGGGATTTTTCTTGTTTCTGGAGATAGGCCTGGATTGCAATGTATTTTCCTCTCAGGACTGCCTTTGCTGCGTCCCAAAGCGTTTGGATTGTTGTATTTTCATTTTCGTTTGTTTCCATATATTTTTTAATTTCTTCTCGAATTGCCTGGTTGACCCACTCATTCGTTAGTAGGGTGTTCTTTAACCTCCATGCTTTTGGAGGTTTTCCAGACTTTTTTCTGTGGTTGATTTCAAGCTTCATAGCATTGTGGTCTGAATGTATGCATGGTATGATTTCAATTCTTGTAAACTTATGAAGGGCTGTTTTGTGACCCAGTATATGATCTATCTTGGAGAATGTTCCATGTGCACTCGAGAAGAAAGTATATTCTGCTGCTTTGGGATGCAGAGTTCTAAATAGATCTGTCAAGTCCATCTGATCCAATGTCTCATTCAGGGCCCTTGTTTCTTTATTGACCGTGCGTCTAGATGATCTATCCATTTCTGTAAGTGGGGTGTTAAAGTCCCCTGCAATTACCACATTCTTATCAATAAGGTTGCTTATGTTTATGAGTAATTGTTTTATATATTTGGGCGCTCCGGTATTCTGCGCATAGACATTTATAATTGTTAGCTCTTCCTGATGGATAGACCCTGTCACTATTATATAATGTCCTTCTTCGTCTCTTGTTACAGCCTTTAATTGAAAGTCTAGTTTGTCTGATATAAGTATGGCTACTCCAGCTTTCTTTTGGCTTCCAGTAGCATGATAAATAGTTCTCCATCCCCTCACTCTCAATCTAAAGGTGTCCTCAGGTCTAAAATGAGTCTCTTGTAGAGAGACCAAAATTGCTAAAAGACATTCAAAAAGCAATTAACAAAATGACAATTCTAAGTCCCCTATCATTAATTCTTAAAATGTTAATGGATCAAGTATGCCGGTCAAAAGATACAGACTGGTAGAATGGATTAAAAAAAATGGGATTCAACTATATGCTGTCTACAAGAGACTCACTTCAGATCTAAGGACATCCACAGGTATAAAATGAAACTATTGAAAAAGATATTCCATGAAAATAATAAATAAAAGAGAGCAGGAGAGGCTATATTAATATCAGAGAAAATAGACACTATGTGAGACAGGAAACCATCAAAATCCTGCAGGAGAAAACAGGCAGCAACCAACTTCTTACTTGACATGTCCCAGAAGGCAAGAGAAATAAAAGCAAAAATGAACTATTGGGACCTCATAAAGATAGAAAGCTTCTGCACAGCAAAGGAAACAATCAACAAAACTAAAAGATAGACTACAAAATGGGAGAAGATATTTGCAAATGACATATCGGATAAAGGGTTAATATCCAAAATCTATAAAGAACTTATCAAACTCAACACCCTAAAACCAAATAAACCAGTTAAGAAATGGGCAGAAGACACAAATAGACATTTTTCCAAAGAAGATATCCTGATAGCTAACAAACACAATGAAAGATGCTCAACATCACTCATCATCAGGGAAATGCAAATCAAAACTACAATGACATACCACCTCAAAACCTGTCAGAATGGCTACATTTAACAACACAGGAAACAACATATATTGGTGGGGATGCAAAGAAAGGGGAACTCTCTTACACTGTTGATGGGAATGCAAACTGGTGCAGCCACTGTGGAAAACAGTATGGAGTTTCCTCAAAAAGTCAAAAATAGAACTATCCTATACCCAGCAGTTGCACTACTAGGTATTTACCCAAAGGATATGAAAATGACTTGAAGTGATACATGCCCCCAATGTTTATACCAGCATTACCAACAATAGCCAAATTATGGATAGAACCCAAATGTCCATCGACTGATGAATGGATAAAGAAGTCACACACACACACACACACACACACACATACACACACACATTATGGTAAGCAAAATAAGTCAGTCAGAGAAAGACAACTACCATATGATTTCACTCACATGTGGAATTTAAGAGACAAACCAGATGAACATAGAGAAAGAAAAAAGAGAGTTGCAAACCATAAAAGAGACTTAACTATAGAGAACAAACTGAGGGTTGCTGGAAGGTAGGTGTGCAGGGGGATTTGCTAAATGGGTGATAGGTGTTAAGGAGGGCACTTGTTGTGATGAGCATTGGGTGTTATATGTAAGTTATGAATCACTAAATACTACTACTGAAACTAATATTACACTATATGTTAACTAGAAATTAAATGAACAGTTTAAACTGTAAAAAAATTAAAAATAGAAATACCATATGATCCAATAATTCCACTACTGGGTATTTACCCAAAGAATACAAAAAATAATTCAAAAGATAATATGCACCCCTATGTTTATTGCAGCATCATTTACAATAGCCAAAATATTGAAGCGACCTAAGTTCTATCAATAGACTAATGGATAAGGAATATGTTGTGCAAACACACACACACACAAAACCACACACAGACTGGAATATCAGACAGCCAGAAAAAAGATGGTATCGTGCCATTTGCAATAACATGCAAGTACCTAGAGTGTATTAATGCTAAGCAAAATAAGTCAGACTGAGAAATACAAAGACCATATTATTTCACTTATATGTGGAATCTATAAAACCAAATGAATAAAATAAAAAGCAGAATCAGACATATAAATACAGAAAACAAACTCATGGTTCCCAGAGGGCTGGAGTTGAGGGATGGGCAAAAAGGGTGCAGAGAAGTGGGAGATACAGGCTTTCAGTTATGAAATGAATAAGTTACAAGAATAAAAGGCACAGTATAAGGAATTTTGTCAATGATATTGTAATAGCATTGCATGGTGACAGTCGGTAGCTACACTTGTGGAATCACTATATTGTACACCTGAAACAAATATAACAGTATGTGTCAACTATACTCAAATAAAAAATTAAAAGTAAATAAAAATAGATTCAACCACACATACACACAAAAAGAATATGACAACTAGTATAATAGTATAGTATAGTTTGGTGCCACTGCCTTGATTCATGCTAAGACATCAGCAGTTTTACCCACCATTACTTTTCCACCATCAGTGCAAATGGCAACACAGTGGAAATGGCCAGTAATTTCTTTGTTTTTTAAGAAAATGGTTTTGACTAGATAGACCTCTTCATCTTCATGAACTCATGGGATTCTTAGAATAAAAATCACATGATGTCCCTCTGTTGTTTAAAATCCTCCAATGATTTCCCAATGCACTGAAAATAAAGTTCAAATTCCTTTGACACCATTATGTGAATTTGCCACCCATTGCCTTTCCAACTTCATCTCCTACAACTCTTCCTCTCATACAACATTCTCCAGCCATCCTGAAACTCTTTTATACTAAAAAAATATATCAATCAAATCACTTCAGGGCCATTGCACCTGCTGCAACAGATTTCCCAGGGTTTTCACAAAGCTGGATCTTTATCATTCAGTGTCACTCCCTTTGGCAAGTCTTTCAAGAATATCTTACCTCAAGCAGCACCTTCCATGCCTTCTCACATTGCATCCTTTATCTGACTTCATTTTCTGCATAACATGTATCAATCCTAGAAATATTTATTTACTGTGTAACATCATTCTCCCTGTCCCTTAGAATGTATGCTATGTAAGCCAAAATCATGGGTCTTGCTTGTTTTCTGCTCTATCTCAAGTGCATAGTTGCACATAGTTGGCACTTGAAAGATAGTGTTAAAAGAAAGAATAATAATATAAATGTGTATATATTGTGTCAAATCGACATAAAGTGTCAGTGTAAGTTATGTGACATTTCTATCCAGTAAACACATGAAAAAACTAATTCAAAGAGATTGAGTGACTTCCCCAGGTCAAAGTGAAGAAAAAGAACGCATACAGTATTATATTGCCTATTGTAAAGTAGAATGATGTCTGTGTGTAATCATATCAGACATACTGGAAAGGAACAGTTGCATCAGAGGCCCATACATTGGGATGCCTTACTCAGTGTGAAGGGCTAGAAAGTTGCATCTGCCCTTTTTGTCCCTGCATACTACATGGGGTACGGTAATAAAAGAGTTCTTCAGATACAATAGTTCTCTGGGAAAGGTGGGGGAAGCCTGCTTCAAAGCTTTCACCTCTAAGGGTTCTCCAGTGGTGAAGACCTGTGAAATACCAAAGAGACTTGCAGTTGTGTTTTCCTGGAAGTTGTCTCCTGGTTGGCTACTGTACTATATCTAGCATCTTTTAATGATTATGAATTCTGGTTACAGACTAGCACCCTGTCAGAATGAGGCACTATAACCCAACCCTACTCCTCATACTTTCCCTAGGAAGGAATACATGGGGACCCAAATAGAGCTGCTGCAGTTTAGCAGAAGCTTTAATGTTGTGGAATTTTTTCTTTTCTTTTTTTTCCTTTTTTTTTTTTTTTTTTTTTTTTGTATAAACCCTCATTAATATGGAGAAGAAGCAAACCAAACCCCTGGGGGGTGGGTAGAGGGAGTAAGATTGTCATTTTATCATTTCTTTTTTCTCCTCCCATCTAAGGCAAAAAAATGGTTTCTTTCTTAGGTTGTCTATAAAAATTAGCTATAGGGGCACCTGGGTGGCTCATTCGGTTGAGAATCCGACTTTGGGTCAGGACGTGATCTCTCAGTTGGTGAGTTGGAGCCCTGCATCCGGGCTCGCTGCTGTCAGCCTGTCAGCACAGAGCCCTCTTTGGATCCTCTGTCTGCCCCCCCCCACCCCTTCCCGACTTGTGCTCTCCCCAAAAATAAAATATTAAAAAAATTAAAAATAGCTATAAATTATTCATATTAGCCATAACAATTCATTTTCTAGTAGCTGGCAACAGCGATGAGATTGTGCCCTCTAGTGAACTTTGTTCTGTAATTAATGAATCTTTTGTAGGCAGTAAAAGGCACAGAAGACAATTTCTGGGAACATCATCAGAAGTCAGAGACAGCTAATTCTTGTCTTCATATGGTGCAGGGAGAAATTCCTTGGCATTTGGCTGACTTCTCAGTTATGATACTTTCATCAGTAGTAACAGTTTCAGGCATCACATCCAGGTACAACATAATCCAACAGAAAAAAGAAAGGGTGTTTTCCCTGGGCATGTGTTTTGGATATTTAGGTGACATTTTCCATAAACTTGCCCCCAAATTCAGATTACACTTATCCTTCCCTAATCCTGAATGCGATCTTGATTATTGTCACCAAGTTTCCCTGTACTTTTTATATCATGTTTTTTTTTTCTTGATCAAAGATCCATTTCAAGATAATGAATGGTAGGTACTTAATTGTCATGTCACTTTAGACTCCTTCACTCTGGACCAGTTTCTTTTTTAAAAACATTTTTTAATGTTTATTTATTTTTGAGAAACAGAGAGAGAGAGAGTGTGTGTGTCAGCAGGGAGGGCAGAGAGAGAGGGAGACAGAATCCAAAACAGGCTCCAGGCTCCAAGGTGTCAGCACAGTGCCCAATGTGAGGCTTGAACTCGTGAACCGCGAGATCATGTCCTGAGCCAAAGTCGGACGCTTAACTGACTGAGCCACCCAGGCACCCCTGGACCAGTTTCTTAGGCTTTCCTTGTCTCCTCCACCTTAACATTTTTCAAAACTCGGGCTAATTTTGCAGAATGCCACTCATGTTGGGATTGTTTGATTGTTTTCTCATGATTCAGTTGAGGTTAGGCATATTTGACAGAAACGTCACAAAAGTGATAGCACGTCTTTCACATTACATGATAAAGGCAGGCATGTGAAATGGGTTTGCCCTAATATTAATCTGCATCAACCAACCTGATCACTTGGTTAAAATGGTGTCCATCAAGTTACTCCAATGTAAATTTACTACTTTCCATTATAATTATTAATTATTCTGAGGGAAATTTTGAGAATATGTGAATATCTCATTGATCATAAAACTTTCATGGAGTAATTTTAGTATGCCTTTTCATTTACTTTTATAGCACAGATTCGACTTATGGATTCTTATTTTATTCAATTAATTATAACTTATTATTTTCATTATTTACTCTTTTTGTTTCTGGTTTCTCCTATTTTATTTTTTCCAGCTTTATTGAGATATAATAGACACATAACATGGCGTAAATTTAGGCTGTATAATGTGATGATTGGACACACACATATATTACAAAATGATTACCATGATAAGGTTAGTTGACATATCCATCACAGCACATAATTACATTTTTGTGCATGGTGAGAAAATTTAAGGTCTACCGTCTTCGCAACTTTGAAGTATATAATACAGTGTTGTTAACTATAGTCATCACACTGAATATTACATCCTCAGATGTAATAACTGTTATCTAATAACTGGAAGGTTGTACCCTTTGACCAACATGTCCCCACTTCCCCCACCTCCTGCCCCCGGTAACTACCATTCTACTGTCTGTTTCTATAAATATGGGTTTGTTTGTTTGTTTGTTTGTTTGTTTGTTTTTTAGATTCCACATATAAGTGAGATCGTATAGTATTTGTCTTTACCTGTCTGATTTATTTCACTTCGTATAATGCCCTCAAGGTCCATACATGTCGTTGCTAATAGCAAGACTTCTTTTTTATAGTTGAGTGATATTCATATGCATATGTACACACACACAAATTTTCATGTCTTGGCAATTTTGAGTAATGCTGTAATGAACATGGGGGTACAAATATCTCTTTGAGGTAGTGATTTTATTTCCTTTAGAGATATATCAAGAAGTGGGATTGCTGAATCATATGGTGGCTCTACTTCTAATTTCTTGAGGAAATACAGTACTGTTTTCCATGCTGGTTATACCAATTTACATTGCCACCAACAGTGCACAAGTGTTCTCTTTTCTCCACATCCTCACCAATACTTGTTATCTCTTGTGTTTTTGATACTAGCCATTCCAACAGGTGTGAGATGGTCTCTCATTGTGGTTTTGACTTGCATTTCCCTGATAATTGGTGATGTTGAGCATCTTTTTATGTAATTTTTGGCCACTTCTATGTCATCTTTGGAAACATGTCTATTCAGCCCACTTTAACTTTTGATTATTTGTTTTTCTTTTTGCTATTGAGTTGTGTGAATTCTTCATATATTTTGGATATTAACCCATTATCTGATATATGGCTTGCAAAATTTTTTCCCATACTGTATGCTGACTTTTAATTTGGTTGATGGTTTCTTCTGATGTGCAAAACCTTTTTAGTATGATGTACTCCCATGTGTTTATTTTTTGCTTTTGTTGCTTCTGATTTTGGTGTTATATCAAAAATATTATTGCCAAGACCAATGTCAAAGACAGCTTTACCTATGTTGTCTTCCAGTTATTTTACAGTTTCAGGTCTTACATTTAAGTTTTTAATCCATCTCAAGTCAGTTTTTGTGACTAGTGTAAGATAGGGGTCTAATTTAATTTCTTGGCATGTGAACATTCAGTTTTCCTAACACCATTTATTGAAAAGGCTATCTTTTCCCCATTGTGAATTCTTGGCTCTCTTGTCAAATACAAGTTGACCATATATGCATGGGTTATTTCTGGGGTCTTGATTTTATTCCATTGATCTATGCATCTGTTTTTATGCCATTACCATACTGTTTTGATTGCTATGGCTTTGCAGTATAGTTTGAAATGAGGAAATATTATGCTTCTGGATTTGTTCTTTCTCAAAATTGCTTTGGTTATTTAAGGTCTTTTATGGTTTGTTCCATATGAATTTTAGGATTGTTTTTCCATTTCTTTGTAAAATGACATTGGAATTTTGATAGAGATTGCATTCAATCTATAGATGGCTTTGGGTAGTATGGACATTTTAATGATATTAATATTTATGACCCACAAATATTATATATTTCCATTTATTTGTGCATTCTTCAGTTATTTTCATCAATATCTTATACTTTTTAGTGTGGAGATCTTTCACTTCCTTGGTTAAATTTATTCCTAAGTATTTTGCTGGTTTTGATGTTTATTGTAAATGGGATTGTTTATTTTTTAATTAATTTATTTATTTTGAGATAGAGAGCATGAGTGGAGAAGGGGCAGAGAGAGAGGGAGAGAGAATCCCAAGCAGGGCTCATGCTGTTAGCACAGATCCCAATATGGAGCTCAAGCCCACGATTTGTGAGATCACGACCTGGGATTATTTTCTTTATTTTTATTTCAGCTATTTTGTTGTCAATGCATAGATATGCAACTGAGTTTTGTATGTTGATTTTGTATCCTGAGAATTAACTGAATTCATTTATTAGTTGTAATACTCCCGTGGAGTATTTAGGATTTTCTATGTATAAGATTATGTTATCTGCAAACAGACAATTTTACATCTTCCTTTCTGATTTGGATGTCTTTCATTTCATTCTCTTGCCTAATTGCTCTGGCTAGGATTTTCAGTGTCGTGTTGAATAGAAGTTATAAGAGTGCGCACCCTTGTCTTATTCCTGATTTTAGAGAAAAAGCTTTTAGCTTTTCACTGTTGAGTATGATGTTAGCTGTGAGACTGTCACATTTGGCCTTCATTATACTGAGGTATATTCCTTCTATACTCAATGTGTTGAGAACTTTTATCATGAAATCAAATATTTTTTTCTACATCTAATGAGAGGATCATATGATTTGTTTTAATTCTTTAACGTTTATTAATGAGAGAGAGAGAATTGAGTAG
Source organism: Herpailurus yagouaroundi (assembly GCF_014898765.1). Taxonomy (NCBI): domain Eukaryota; kingdom Metazoa; phylum Chordata; class Mammalia; order Carnivora; family Felidae; genus Herpailurus; species Herpailurus yagouaroundi. The sequence goes on along the minus strand of NW_024417474.1, from coordinate 11,476 downwards.
GGGAGGTGCAGAGAGAGAGGAAGATACAGAATCTGAAGCAGGCTCCAGGCTCTAAGCTGTCAGCACAGAGCCCAAAGCAGGGATCAAACTTATGAACTGCAAGATCAGACCTGAGCCGAAGTTGGAAGCTTAGCCGACTGAGCCACCCAGGCACCCCCCAAGAGGATCATATGATTTTTACCTTTAATTCTATTAATATGGTATATCACATTTATTGATTTATTGAACCATCCCTCCATTCAAGAGATAAATCCGAATTGACCATAGTGTATGATCCTTTAGTATGCTGTTGAATTAGGTTTGCTAGAATTTTCTGGAGAATTTTTGTGTCTATATTCATCAATGATACTCAATTGAGGTTTTCTTTTCTTTCTTTCTTTCTTTCTTTCTTTCTTTCTTTCTTTCTTTCTTTCCTTTGTAGGATTTGTATCTGGCTTTGGTGTGAGGGTAATACTGGCCTTGTAAAATGAATTCAGGAGTGTTCTATCTTAATTTTCAGAAAAAGTTTGAGAAGGGTTGGCATTAATTCTTCTTTAAAATGTTTGGTTGAATTCACCAGTGAAACCATCTGGTCGTGGGCTTTTCTTTGTTGGAACAGTTTAGATTTTTGCTTCAATTTCTTTAGGCATTGATTTGTTGAGGTTTTTTATTTCTTCATCATTCTTGGCATATTGTGGTTTTCTAGGAATTTACCCATGGCTTCAAGACTATCCAATTTGTTGGTGTATAATTGTTCACAGTAGTCCTTTATCATCCTTTGTATTTCTGTGGTTCTAATTTAACTTATAATTTTGTTTATTTGAATTCTCTCTCTCTCTCTCTCTCTCTCTCTCTCTCTGGTTAGTCTAGTTAAGAGTTTTTCATTTTTTTTCCCCAAAAACCACCTCTTGTGGGGTTTTCTTCCTATTTTCTTTCTAGTATTTATTTCACTTATTTCTGCTCAAATCTTTTTTCCCTTCCTTCTGCTAACTTTGGATTTAGTTTATTCGTCTCTAATTCCTTGAGGTGTAAAGTTGTTGTTTACTTGAGATCTTTCCTTTTTCTTATGTAGACACTTATTGCTATAACCTTCCCTCTTAGAACTGCTTTTGCTGAGCATGTTTGGGAGGAGTTTGAGAAGATGGCAGAGTAGGAGGACCCTGAGCTCACCCATCCCATGTTTGCAACTACATATCATCTACATCCAAGTCAATAAACCAGAGTGATCAGAAAACTGGCAGAACAAACTCCACAAGTAAATACAGAGAAGAAGCTACATCTGAAAGGTGAGGAAGGTCAGAAAGGTGGGGGGAGGCTGGCCACAGGAAGGAGGGAACTGTGTGCAAGGAGAGGGAGAGAAATAGGCACTCACACAAGACAGCTCACACAAGGAAGACTAATCCCCATAACATGTGGCTTTGAAAACCAGAGCAGCTAAATTCAGTAAGATTGTAAAACCAGTGGTACTTGGAACCTGGAGCTTTAAAAGCCAGATAATTCAGCACTGGGCAAGCCAAGAGGGTGAGTGATAGCCCTTAAAAACATAGAAGCCCATGGGGCACCTGAGCAAGAGTCCAGGAGCAGTGCCCACAAACATTAAAAGTTGAAAATTTCCTTTCGCAACCTGGCAGCTGGGTATGGCCTGTGCTCAGCTTTAACAAAATTTGTCCTGAGCCCTGGGCTGAGGCTAAAAGTGTCTTTGAAGTCTTGCCTCCCACAGGTGGCTCTGTGTTTATGCTGGGGATTAGGGGAGGAAAATAGCACCTGCCAGCTCCCTTATTTTCAAAGGAGTCCCTAAACATGCTCCAAAAACTGTATGAACATATCTGTATCCTGTTTTCCCCTGGCATTGTGTAAACTGCTGTTTTTATGTTGCCTCTCAATGGGCTGCTTTGTTGTTGTTGTTGTTGTTTTAAGTTTACATATTCATTTTGAGAGAGAGAGCAGGGAAGGGGCAGAGAGAGAGAGAGGGAGAGCGAGAATCCCAAGGAGGCTCCACACTGTCAGTGCAGAGACTGACACAGGGCTTGAACCCACGGACCCTGAGATCATGACCTGAGCCGAAACCAAGAGTCAGACACTTAACTAACTGAGGCACCCAGGTACCCCAAAATATTCTAAAATGTTTGTTCATTTTGTGTTGACAGTTCTTGACATAGTTGGCAGGATATTGGGACAACTTGTCTGAGAAAACCTGGGGGTCCTCTAAAACTTGGTGCTTGGTACCAAAATTGGTCTCTTGTGCCCTTCTGACTCCTCAGCACTTCACAGATGGATCTGATGAGTTCTCCTGATATCTGGACCTTCTCAATTGGAGTTTATGGTCATGACTTTTATTCTGGCTGTTAAAGGCTACTGGTAATATTCTCTAGGTGGGACTAAACTAGGGGCAGGGGGGGTTGATGGATTGGTTGTTTTAATACAGCATTATACTGATGCTATTAATATAAGGCTTCAATAAATTTTCTGACTAGAAATATGAGAGACTGAATCTCTCAGCTCCCAAGAGAAGGGACACTTGCTCCTACAGGTGACTGAAAGCCTAGGGGAAGTGTCTGATAATATTCCTCAAGACATGTAGCAGTCCCATAGGAAATTCCCATTTCATAAGGTAACTAACAATTGGCTTGTCCAGGGACACACACATAAAGATTCATCATCCAGTTCCCCCTACATGGTCTCAGACCCCACTGGTAGAAACCAAAACACATAACAGGGTGTATCATGGCCATTTGGAAGTGGCACTCACAACCAGAACCCTCTTGATCAATCACATTTAATGTCCTTAGATCTTATTCAAGCCTTACTCTAAAAATAAACTAAAAGGAATGGAGAACCATGCTTCAAACAATGGAATGACCCCTGGAAAACCAATAACCATTCACAGGAAACTCTGGGTGGCTGTATGTATGGTACATATGAGCTTATCCTTGCAAGTGCTTACTTAAATGGGAAGATTTAAGGATAACCTGAGTCTCAGATGGCCCAAATGGGGTTCTTTTGACATGTCTGAATTAGTTTCTTGTGCATACTATTAGAGACAGCCAGCTAGAAGACTAAGTAACCAGAAACTAGAAAGCTATTTGGTGAAGTCAATGAAGCCCCTGGCTTTTGGGGAGAAACCAATAATCACAGAGATACTCTGGCTTCATTTGGTTTGTTTGTAGCTGCACCTTTTGGTATTTTTGCACAAAACTGGCCATGTTTTAATCGGAAATGGAAAATAACAATTAATGGATCCATAAATTATAATGCTGTCTTACAATTAGATTTGTGTTAATAAAAGTGGAATATTTGGAAATTGGCTCTTTAGTGTCCTCTCCACAAATATTAATGAAACTTAGACTAAAGTTTGCATCCTGTGTATATGTGTCTATGTGTTATAACGTGAGGTATTATCTCTACCTCCACATGGTATTGTTAAAATTAATTCGTAAAAGAGCTCTATTTAATTGGTTTAAAGACAAGTGCTTATAAAAATTGGGTATTCTAAAACTCAAAATGATAATAACTAATCCAAATGATTTTCAAGTTCACATGATCAGAGATAAAATTCCCTACATCAAGACTTATTTACTCCATAATAAAGATGCATCACAGGAAGGACCTGACTGATGGCCCAAAGAGACAAAGATGAACAAAGTTTAACACACTTGACCTCCTTACCAATAGAGTGGGGAAGAGGAGGAGGAAGGCAGGCAGACACTAGAAATCCTAATTCACCCCTGCTCTCCAGGCACAACCACCAGAACCAATGCCCAATCCACTGCCTTCTCCTCTGCCTCTTCCAGAGGGCTGAAAGGCAACCAGACAGGAGACAGAAATTACAAAATGATTTTACTCCAAAATTGTAAATCTGCCTCCAGCCATGCCAGGGCCACCCCTGCTGTCTTTGACTCTGCCTCTTCCTATTCCTGCACCACCACCCGGGCTGCTCACACAGGCAGCTCATATACCATTCTTGGAGCCTCAAGTGCCATAAGCCCCTTCTCCTACCCTCACTATGAAGGAGCAAAAAGTACCCCCAGCTGTAGGCCAACCTCCTTATGTGGTTCAAACTGACGCACCTCCCAAATCAACATGAAGGAGTCCAAGGGTTCCCCTGGACTTAATCCACTCCCTTCAGATTTCCCCACAGGAGCCCCAAATAAAATCGACAAGTGGAGAACAAACCGATTGACTTTTTAGTGGACACAGATGCAAAGTATTCAATATTAAAGCTAATTTAAGGTTGTTGGTTTAATTAAAATAAACATGTATTTACAGTTATCAACATCAAATATGATACAGATAACCAATTTTTGTTCTACCTGAATTTATCAGTTAAGTTCATGTTATCTCTGTTGCAACATGTCAGCAGTGGAGACTTACAATAATGGTTAATAATGTCTGTCTCATTAAGTTTTCATGGGTAATTGTTAAGAACACATGAGTTAAGTAAATAAAAAGGTTTATAGATCAACGTTTAAATAGCTTCCAAAAACCATTGGTAATCTAAAACTTAAAAGTTAAATTCATTCGACCCCTAAGTCTTTTACAATAAAATAAAATAATAAAGTTTTTATTTAAATCCTAGTAGGTTAACATAGGGTATAATGTCAGTTTCAGGTGTACAATATAGTGATTCAACACTTTCATACAACACCTGGTGCTCATCACCACAAGTGCCCTCCTTAATTCCCATCACCTCTTTAACCCATCCCCCTACCCACATCCCCTTTGGTAACCATTAGTTTGTTCTCTATAGTTAAGAGTGTTTCTTGATCTGCCTCTCTCTTTTTTTTCCCTTTGCTCCTTTGTCTTGTTTCTTAAATTCAATGTATCAGTGAAGTCATATGGTATTCGTCTTTCTCTGACTTGTTTAGCTTTTGGCTTATTCAGAGAGACTAAAGATACTTGGGTCACTTGATAAACATGCTTTGTGCTTTATTGCAAGATTGTTCTATTAAAAAACATGTTTCTAGATACTATGAAATATATTCATAAAGTTGCCAATATAAAACATTCTAGTGTAATAATACACAATTTGTTGCTAGTTATTTTTCATCAGAAACTAAGGTTCCTAAGAATTAAGATTTTGATAAATAGGACTGAGACTGCTGGAAAATGATAAAGAAAACAACTCTGTATGTAGAAAAGTAGGATATATGTAAGAAGGGTATAAGTAATGAGAATATATTTTTGTTAATGGAGAAGAAAATAACTTTTTCCTGAAATGAGACTGGTTATTTTAGGAGGAAAAATTCAGGACAAAATCTAAATGTAAAAGAAAGTTATAGACGGTTTGTGAAGGGGAATCATTGGAAAAGATTTTTATGTGTAGTCAGGACTAAGAGTGTAATAAATGAGTTTTAAAAGTATACTGATACAAAATTAAAATTAGGCTTTTCTGTCTGTTTAAAAAGACGAGGATTTCTTGGATTATTTGCCCGCTCTTGAGAAGAAATTATATACAGGGGTTTTTCCCCCTATTTGCCCAGAAAAACAAGGTTTCTATATTTGCTTTTTTACATGTTTATTTATTTGGAGTGAGAGAGAGAGATAGCAAGAGCAGGGGAAGGGCAGAGAGAGAGGGAGACACAGAATCCCAAGCAGGCTCCAGGCTCTGGGCTGTCAGCTCAGAGCTCAATGCGGGGCTTGAACACACAAACTGTGAGATCATGACCTGAGCCAAAGTTGGAGGCTTAACCAACTGAGCCACACAGGCGCCTCTATATTTGTTTTAATTACATCTTTGATTAACTTTAAAAAAAACTATATTTTCTCAATATTAAAGGAGCTAAGTTTTGCTAATAAGTATACAACCTTCTATAAAATCTTTTATGGAAACCTTGGTTAAACAAATAATTAAATATCAAGTTATATGATAATCTATGATCCTACATAGGTACATGCTTTAAAAAAACATTCTGAGGGTTTTTTTAATTTTGTTGTTAAATTTTTCTAAGTTTATTTATTTTTGAAAGAAACAGAGACAGCATAAGCAGGGGAAGGGCAGAGAGAGAGAGGGATAGAGAGAATCCCAAGCAGGTTCCGCACTGTCAGCACAGAGCCCAATGCCAGGCTTGAACTTAGGAAACCATGAGATCGGGACCTGAGCTGAAACTAAGAGTCAGACTTAACTGAGCCACCCAGGCGCTCCTTTGTACATAGAGCATCATGTCATCTGAAAATAGTGAAAATTAGACTTCATCTTTGCCAGTTTGGATCCCTTTTATTTCTTTTTGTTGTCTGATTGCTGAGGCTAGGGCTTCCAGTACTGTATTAATTAGTAATGATGAGAGTGGACATCCCTGTCTTGTTCCTGACCTTAGAGGAAAAGATCTCAGGCTTTCCCCATTGAGGATTATTTACCTGTGTGTCCTTCATATATGGCCTTTATGATGTTATGTTCCATCTATCCCTACTTTCTTGAGGCTTTTTATTTTTATTTTTTTTATTTATATATGAAATTTATTGTCAAATTGGTTTCCATACAACACCCAGTGCTCATCCCAAAAGGTGTCCTCCTCAATACCCATCACCCACCCTCTCCTCCCTCCCACCCCCCATCAACCCTCAGTTTGCTCTCAGTTCTCTTGAGGCTTTTTATCAAGAAAGATGCTGAATTTCGTCATATGCTTTTTATGCATCTATTGAGAGGATCATATGGGTCTTATCCTTTTTTTTTGTTAATGTGGTGTATCACATTGAGTGATTTGTGAATATTGAACCAGCCCTGCAGCCCAGGAATAAATCCCACTTGATCATGGTGAATAATTCTTTTAACGTACTGTTGGATTTGATTTGCTAGTATCTTGTAGAGAATTTTTGCGTCCACGTTCATCAGGGATATTGCCCTGTAATTCTCCTTTTTAGTGGGGTTTTTGTCTGGTTTTGGCCCTCTATTATCAGATTTTGTGTGTAGGGATTTGTGCTGGTCTTCTGGGCATGGGGCCTACTGCACTTATTCTCAGGGGACTCCCTCCAGTGGAAATGCACCTGCAGGGTGCAGAAGGGCTGAGCCTGGTGTGGTCTCCACTGGATGGAGCTGTTGGGCACACTGAAGTCCATCAGTACTGATGGGCAGGGGGATAATGATGTTGCCCTTCTCTCTGGTCCCCAGAGTGGAAAGTTAGTGCCTGTCACTTTTCAGGAAGCCCTCACAGAGAAGCAAACATTCACCCCTCTTGTGTCTCCAGTTTCTTTCAGAGCCCTGACTTCATCCTGTCTTATCTCTAAGCTGCCTGGGTGTTAGGTGTCAAAATACTACTGTGTTTTATCTCAGGCATGGGGCTAGGTTTCAAAACTCCAAATTTTAGGGACCTGTGTCACACAGACCCAAGCTGATCCTCTGGGGGTGGGTCTTGCCATACTGGCTGGCACTGGTTTGTCCCAGCAAATGGGCATATGACTGTGCATCAGTTCGGAGTTTATGGTAAAATGCAACAAAATGCCAGTGCCAAGGTTTGCTGCACTCAGCTGGTGTCTTTGTTCCTCTGCTAGGGAACAGGGCAGTACACAGGTACCACCAGTCCTTTTGTCCCCAGAGAGTCCCTGTCACCACCCCCAAATGCATTCCAAGAAGGGGCATGTTTATGTAACCCAGGGGATCTCAGGCCAGGCTGCCCTCTCCCAGGTCTCTGCCCTCCTTCCCTTCAGGAGCATCGCCAAGCCTGCCAGGCACAACCCTGGTGATGTGAAGAACTTGTAAAACTTCAGACTTTGCACTTCAGACTTTGCACTGATTATAATAACTTGTGGAAGTCATCCCCTCTCCTTTTCCCAGTCAGTGGTTTTGGGGGAGAGTTTTTCTTGTGCAATTCCCTGCACATGCCTTCTCTCTCTCTCTCTCTCTCTCTCTCTCTCTCTCTCTCTCTCCTATCTTCTCTCTCCACTCTCCATAATCAGAGCTCCCTCCCCTCTGCAGCAACCCCAGTTCTTTTCTCCCCGAAATCAATTCTCCATAGCTCCAACCTTCCACTACGTGACTTTTCTTCTACTTCTAGTTGTGCAGTTTGTTCTTTAAGTCCTCAGATCAATTTCTTGGGTGTTTAGAATGATTTAGTATTTATCTAGCTGTGTTTGAGGGAGGAGGCAAGTTTAGGGTCCCCCTACTCTTTCATCATCTTACTGTGGAATTGGAGTGGTTTTTTTTTTAAACAAACTTTCCAGAAATTCAAATCCTAAATGAAGTATTTTTTACTAGTCTTGTTTATTTAATACGTTAATATTTAATATGTTAAGTAACAAAGTTTCCTAGGTTATCATTGTGGGTAAATGCTATAACTACTCTAAAGCCATATAAAATTATTAAGGTTTTAATATGTTGTATTATAATGTCATCACTTAAAATTCTAATTATTAAAATGTGTGTCACAAAAATAACCTAATTTCCTTATCAACTGTATTGTAATTAACTCTCATAAGAATCTTATCAAATCATGTCTATTTTTTAACCTTTTGTCATTTATAGTTATTGTTCTGATACTCTCAAAAAATATGTTTCAGCTTCAAGGAGATTCAAGAAACAGACTTTTGACAAATACAGATTTCTGATACCCTTAAGGTCATAAAACTAAACTGAGTAAGGATTTCTCAAGTGAACTGAAAACTAGGTTCAAACAGAACAAAAATTAATAACATGGGACTAAACGAATTAAGGAAGATGTTTGTAGATTTTATGACACTTGTTTGAAAATATTGCTGTTTCTCTCATGTTTGTTCTTCCAGATTGAAGGAAACTTTTTCTCCTTAGGTATCTATAACTTATAGAAATGTGATAAAATATTTCTTTATGAAGAAATTGAAGCATTTATCTTTTCTCCCTACCCAAACCCTCCAGAACTTAGAAACTGTCAGTGAGTATTCTTTCTTTCATGGTGATTGTAATTATTTACATAAGTTCAATAAAAATCTGTTCTTCTTATAACAGGACACTCTTGGAAACATTGGTTATATGACCCAGGCTTTCACTGGAATTTCATATTTGAGAGAGACATGCATAGACTCAGATATGACCAGACAGCTTTCAGGAACTAAGGTTGACTTTATGGAACCAATAGAGTCCCTTGGAAAGGTAAGCCTGATACCCTGCTTACACAGTTCCCAGAAGCCTTATCATCCCTGCAGACTGAAGCTAGACAACCTGAGGTAAACTTCAGAGAAATTGTCACAATAGCTCATATACAGACAATGTCTGTGTCTATTGCTCTATAGGCCACTCAAAAGGATCACCAGAGATATTTGAACTACAAACCAGAAAAATCCATCAGATAGATGCTGCTACCTGCACCCACTCTATCTGAAGATGCTTCAACCCTGACATCTAAAATCTTGAGCACTAGGGACTCAGGCACTGGGTTAATAATTTGCACCAACCTGTGTTTTTCTTTTGTTTCCATAAAAATGCCTCTTATTGATTACCTGATTGCTTGCCAACTAAGACAGAGGCTATATGATGGCTAATGCCACTTGCTGCACTTATATTAATTCCTCCTGGAGAATAAGAATCTATATAGATAAAATCAGGCAGCAAGCCACTTGGCTACAAGAAGGCCTTGACCACCGTAACCCCCTTTCCAAGGTGGCTGGGACTGGTTTACTGATGTATTCTCTTGGATATGCATCAATATCAGATCAATTTTAGAGGGAATGGTGGATTTAACTCTACTGTCACTTTTCCTTAAAATATACTTGGGGATGAAATTCACGATTTCATGTACTACCCAACTATGTAGGAATATATCAAAGTTCTCAGATAAGGAACTATCCCTGATAGTTCCCCTCCATTAGCAGAATAGACTAAATGTTGTGTCCTGCACCATGTCAAATCCTTCCATTCCAAAGCCACTACTGTACCCTATTCAATTTGAAGCAGTTACAAAAGACGGACCTCCACCCATGTTCTATAGAAATGGAATGAGGAAATGAAAATGAGAAATTATAATAGAAAAAAACTTAGCATGTCTTAATCCATGTTGTTTCTATTTCCCTTGCTGCTGTGACCTATAAATTAAAAACTTATTTTTAGCCCTGCATGTAGGCATGTCACAGCTAAGATTTTCAAAAATGCTCTTTATACTTAGGAAAGAGGGAAGATGGTGGCGTAGGAGGACGCTGGGCTCACCGCGCGTCCTGCTGATCACTTAGATTCCACCTACACCTGCCTAAATAACCCAGAAAACCACCAGAGGATTAGCAGAACGGAGTCGCCGGAGCCAAGCGCAGACGAGAGGCCCACGGAAGAGGGTAGGAAGGGCGGCGAGGCGGTGCGCGCTCCACGGACTGGCGGGAGGGAGCCGGGGCGGAGGGGCGGCTCGCCGGCCAAGCAGAGCCCCCGAGTCTGGCTTGCAAAAAGTGGAGGGGCCTGACGGACTGTCTTCCGACAGCAAGCACGACTTAGCGTCTGGGAGGTCATAAGTTAACAGCTCTGCTCAGAAAGCAGGAAGGCTGGAGGACAAAGGGAAGGAGAGCTGCTGACCCCCGGACTACAGAGCTCAGGTTGGTGGGGAACAAAGGCGCTCGCCAGCGCCATCTCCCCCGCCCATCCCCCAGCCAAAATCCCAAAGAGAACCAGTTCCTGCCAGGGAACTTGCTCCCTCCGCGCAAACACCCAACTCTGCGCTTTTGTGGAGCCAAATCTCCAGCAGCGGATCTGACTCCCTCCTGCTGCCACAGGGCCCCTCCTGAAGTGGATAACCTAAGGAGAAGCAAGCTAAGCCTGCCCCTCCTGCCCCTGTGCACCTTGCCTACCCACCCCAGCTAAGACTCCAGATCCCCAGCATCACAAGCCTGGCAGTGTGCAAGTAGCCCAGATGGTCCACGCCACCCCACAGTGAATCCCGCCCCTAGGAGAGGGGAAGAGAAGGCACACACCAGTCTGACTGTGGCCACAGCTGTGGGCTGGGGGCAGACATCAGGTCTGACTGCGGCTCCGCCCACCAACTCCAGTTATACACCACAGCACAGGGGAAGTGCCCTGCAGGACCTCACCACACCAGGGACTATCCAAAATGACCAAGCGGGAGAATTCCCCTCAGAAGAATCTCCAGGAAATAACAACAGCTAATGAGCTGATCAAAAAGGATTTAAATAATATAACAGAAAGTGAATTTAGAATAATAGTCATAAAATTAATCGCTGGGCTTGAAAACAGTATAGCTGACAGCAGAGAATCTCTTGCTACAGAGATCAAGGGACTAAGGAACAGTCACAAGGAGCTGAAAAACGCTTTA
>NW_024417474.1:0-181 GCF_014898765.1 Herpailurus yagouaroundi | reverse complement strand
CCACCCCAGCTAAGACGCCAGATCCCCAGCATCACAAGCCTGGCAGTGTGCAAGTAGCCCAGACAGGCCACCCCACCCCACAGTGAATCCCGCCCCTAGGAGAGGGGAAGAGAAGGCACGCACCAGTCTGACTGTGGCCCCAGCGGTGGGCTGGGGGCAGACATCAGGTCTGACTGCGGCT
>NW_024417473.1:0-2079 GCF_014898765.1 Herpailurus yagouaroundi | reverse complement strand
GATGAAGTCAAACTTCCACTTTTTGCAGATGGCATGACACTATACATCGAATTTCCGACAGACTCCATCAAAAGTCCTCTAGCACTGAGACATGAATTTAGCAATGTTGCAGGGTACAAAAACCAATGTACAGAAATTGGTTGCGTTTTATATGCCAATAATGAAGCAACAGAAAGAGAAATAAAGAAACGGATCCCATTTACAATGCACCAAGAGCCATAAAATATCTAGGAATAAAGCTAACCAAAGAGGTAAAACATCTGTATGCTGAAAACTATAGAAGGCTTGTGAAGGAAACTTAAGAATATACATAGAAAGCAAAAAACATTCCATGCTCGTGCATTGGAAGAATAAATATTGGCGAAATGTCAATAAGACCCAATGCAATCCTCACATTATATGCAGCACCAATCACATTGCACCAGCACCCTTCTCCAAGCTGGAACAAGCAATCATAAAATGTGAATGGAAACACAAAAGACCCTGAATAGCCAAAGTAATACTGAAAAAGAAAACCAAAGTGAGAGGCACCACAATGCCAGACTTTAGCCTCTACCACAAAGCTATAACCATCAAGACAGCATGGTATTGGCACAGAAACAAATACATACACTTAATGGCATAGAATAGAGACCCCAGAACTGGACCTACATACGTATGGCCAACTAATCTTTGACAAAGCAGGAAAGAATATCCAATGGAAAAAAAGACAGTCTCTTTAACAAATGGTGCTAAGAGAAGTGGACATCAACATGCAGAAGAATCAAACTAGACCAGTTTCTTACACCACTCACAAAAATAAACTCACAATGGATGAAGGGCCTGACTGTGAGACAGGAAACCATCAAACCCTGGAGGAGAAAGCAGGAAACATCCTCTTTGACCTCAACGTCAGCAAGTTCTTAGCTGACACATCTCCAAAGGCAAGGGAATTAAAAGCAAAATGAACTATTGGGACATCATCAAAATAAAAAATCTTCTCCACAATGAAGGAAACAATCAACAAAACTAAAAGGCAACTGACCGAATGGGAAAAGATGTGTGCAAAAGTCATACTGGATAATTGGCTAGTATCCTAAACCTGTAAAGAACTCACCAACTCCACACCCGAAAATCAATAATCCAGTGACGAAATGGTCAGAAGCCTTGAACAGACACTGTTCTAAAAAAGACATCCAGATTGTCAAGAGACACATGAAAAGATGCTCAACAGCAATCCTCGTCAGGGAAATCCAAAGCAAACCAGCACTGAGATACCACCTCATACCAGTCAGAGTGGCTACAATGAGCAAATTAGAAGACTATAGATGCTGGTGAGGATGAGGAGAAACAGGAACCCTGTTGCACTGTTGGTGGGAATGCATCCTGGTGCAGCCGCTCTGGAAAACAGTGTGGACGTTCCTCAAATCATTAAAAATAGATCTACCCTAAGACCCAGAAATAGCACTGCTTGGAATTTACCCAAGGGGTACAGGAGTGCTGAGACATAGGGGCGCATGTACCCCAATGTTTATAGCACTACTTTCAACAACAGGCAAACTATGGAAAGAGCCTTGCTGTCCATCAACTGACAAGTGGATAAAGAAGTTGTGGTTTATATATACCATGGAATACTACTTGGCAATGAGAAAGAACGAAATCTGGCCATTTGAAGCAACATGGATGGAACTGGGGGGTATTAAGCTACGTGAAATAAGTCAGGCGGAGAAAGACAGATACCATATGTTTTCATCCATGTGTGGATCCTGAGAAACTTAGCAGGAGACCATGGGGGAGGTGATGCGGGGAAACAGTTATAGAAAGGGAGGGAGGCAAACCATAAGAGACTCTTAAATACTGATAAAAGACTGAGGGTTGACGTGGCTTGGGGAGAGGGGAAAGTGGGTGACGGGCATTGAGGAGGGCACCTGTTGGGATGAAAACTGGGTGTTCCGTGGAAACCAATTTGAAAATAAATGACATTTAATGAAAAAGGAAATCCTGGGGTTGCTCTTACTGAATATGAGGATAGCTTTCCATTTTCAGCACTTTGTGAACGTGAGGTAGTACTGGCTTAAGCTGCCTAGATGAAAGTTTGGT
>NW_024417472.1:0-2001 GCF_014898765.1 Herpailurus yagouaroundi | reverse complement strand
TTTCTTAGGATCCACAGAAGAGTGAAACCATATGGTATCTGTCTTTATCTGTATGGCTTATTTCACTTAGCATAACACTCTCCAGTTAATCCATGTTGCTACAAAGGGCCATATTTCATTCTTTCTCAGTGCCACGTAGTACTCCATTGTGTATATAAACCACGATTTTTTTTATCCATTCATCAGTTGATGGACATTTAGGCTCTTTCCATAATTTGGCTATTGTTGACAGTGCTGCTATAAACATTGCGGTACAAGTGCCCCTATGCACCAGTACTCCTGTATCCCTTGGGTAAATTCCTAGCAGTGCTATTGCTGGGTCATAGAGTAGGTCTATTTTTAATTTTTTGAGGAACCTCCAAACTGTTTTCCAGAGTGGCTGCACCAATTTGAATTCCCACCAACAGTACAAGAGGGTTCTCATTTCACCACATCCTCTCCAGCATCTATAGTCTCCTGATTTGTTCATTTTGGCCACTCTGACTGGCGTGAGGTGATATCTGAGTGTGGTTTTGATTTCTATTTCCCTGATGAGGAGCGACGTTGAGCATCTTTTCATGTGCCTGTTGGCCTTCTGGATGTCTTCTTTAGAGAAGTGTCTATTCATGTTTTCAGCCCATTTCTTCACTGGGTTATTTGTTTTTCAGGTGTGGAGTTTGGTGAGCTCTTTAATTTTTTTTTAACGTTTATTTATTTTTGAGACAGAGAGAGACAGAGCATGAACGGGGGAGGGTCACAGAGAGAGGGAGACACATAATCTGAAACAGGTTCCAGGCTATGAGCTGTCGGCACAGAGCCGGACATGGGGCTCGAACCCACGGACCGTGAGATCATGACCTGAGCCAAAGTCGGACGCTTAACCGACCAAGCCACCCAGGCGCCCCAATTGGTGAACTCTTTATAGATTTTGGATACTAGCCCTTTGTCCGATATGTCATTTGCAAATATCTTTTCCCATTCTGTTGGTTGCCTTTTAGTTTTGTTGGTTGTTTCCTTTGCTGTGCGGAAGCTTTTTATCTTCATAAGGTCCCAGTAATTCACTTTTGCTTTTAATTCCCTTGCCTTTAGGGACGTGTCAAGTAAGAAATTACTACGGCTGAGGTCAGAGAGGTCTTTTCCTGCTTTCTCCTCTAAGGTTTTGATGGTTTCCTGTCTCACATTCAGGTCCTTGATCCATTTTGAGTTTATTTTTGTGAATGGTGTGAGAAAGTGGTCTAGTTTCAACCTTCTGCATGTTGCTGTCCAGTTCTCCCAGCACCATTTGTTAAAGAGACTGTCTTTTTTCCATTGGATGTTCTTTCCTGCTTTGTCAAAGATGAGTTGGCCATACGTTTGTGGGTCTAGTTCTGGGGTTTCTATTCTATTCCATTGGTCTGTGTGTCTGTTTTTGTGCCACTACCATGCTGTCTTGATGATGACAGCTTTGTAGTAGAGGCTAAAGTCTGGGATTGTGATGCCTCCTGCTTTGGTCTTCTTCTTCAAAATTCCTTTGGCTATTCGGGGCCTTTTGTGGTTCCATATGAATTTTAGGATTGCTTGTTCTAGTTTCGAGAAGAATGCTGGTGCAATTTTGATTGGGATTGCATTGAATGTGTAGATAGCTTTGGGTAGTATTGACATTTTGACAATATTTATTCTTCCAATCCATGAGCAGGGAATGTCTTTCCATTTCTTTAAATCTTCTTCAATTACCTTCATAAGCTTTCTATAGTTTTCAGCATACAGATCCTTTACATCTTTGGTTAGATTTATTCCTAGGTATTTTATGCTTCTTGCTGCAATTGTGAATGGGATCAGTTTCTTTATTTGTCTTTCTGTTGCTTCATTGTTAGTGTATAAGAACGCAACTGATTTCTGTACATTGATTTTGTATCCTGCAACTTTGCTGAATTCATGTATCAGTTCTAGCAGACTTTTGGTGGAGTCTGTCGGATTTTCCATGTATAATATCATGCCATCTGCAACAAGCGAAAGCTTAACTTCATTCTTTGCCAATTTTAA
>NW_024417471.1:1221-1809 GCF_014898765.1 Herpailurus yagouaroundi | reverse complement strand
GAAGGGCGGCGAGGCGGTGCGCGCTCCACGGACTGGCGGGAGGGAGCTGGGGCGGAGGGGCGGCTCGCCCGCCAAGCAGAGCCCCCAAGTCTGGCTTGCAAAAAGCGGAGGGGCCTGACAGACTGTGTTCCGACAGCAAGCGCGACTTAGCGTCTGGGAGGTCATAAGTTAACAGCTCTGCTCAGAAAGCGGGAAGGCTGGAGGACAAAGGGAGGGAGAGCTGCTGAGCCCCCTGACGACAGAGCTCACTTTGGTGGGGAACAAAGGCGCTCGCCAGCGCCATCTTCCCCGCCCATCCCCCAGCCAAAATCCCAAAGAGAACCAGTTCCTGCCAGGGAACTTGCTCGCTCCGCGCAAACACCCAACTCTGCGCTTCTGCGGAGCCAAACATCCGGCAGCGGATCTGACTCCCTCCTGCTGCCACAGGGCCCCTCCTGAAGTGGATCACCTAAGGAGAAGCAAGCTAAGCCTGCCCCTCCTGCCCCCGTGCACCTTGCCTACCCACCCCAGCTAAGACGCCAGATCCCCAGCATCACAAGCCTGGCAGTGTGCAAGTAGCCCAGACGGGCCACCCCACCCCACAGTGAA
>NW_024417471.1:0-1121 GCF_014898765.1 Herpailurus yagouaroundi | reverse complement strand
GGCGGAGGGGCGGCTCGCCGGCCAAGCAGAGCCCCCAAGTCTGGCTTGCAAAAAGCGGAGGGGCCTGACGGACTGTGTTCCGACAGCAAGCGCGACTTAGCGGCTGGGAGGTCATAAGTTAACAGCTCTGCTCAGAAAGCGGGAAGGCTGGAGGACAAAGGGAAGGAAAGCTGCTGAGCCCCCGGACGACAGAGCTCAGTTTGGTGGGGAACAAAGGCGCTCGCCAGCGCCATCTCCCCCGCCCATCCCCCAGCCAAAATCCCAAAGAGAACCATTTCCTGCCAGGGAACTTGCTCGCTCCGCGCAAACACCCAACTCTGCGCTTCTGCGGAGCCAAACCTCCGGCAGCGGATCTGACTCCCTCCTGCTGCCACAGGGCCCCTCCTGAAGTGGATCACCTAAGGAGAAGCAAGCTAAGCCTGCCCCTCCTGCCCCTGTGCACCTTGCCTACCCACCCCAGCTAAGACGCCAGATCCCCAGCATCACAAGCCTGGCAGTGTGCAAGTAGCCCAGACAGGCCACCCCACCCCACAGTGAATCCCGCCCCTAGGAGAGGGGAAGAGAAGGCACGCACCAGTCTGACTGTGGCCCCAGCGGTGGGCTGGGGGCAGACATCAGGTCTGACTGCGGCTCCGCCCACCAACTCCAGTTATACACCACAGCACAGGGGAAGTGCCCTGCAGGTCCTCACCACGCCAGGGACTATCCAAAATGACCAAGCGGAAGAATTCCCCTCAGAAGAATCTCCAGGAAATAACAACAGCTAATGAGCTGATCAAAAAGGATTTAAATAATATAACAGAAAGTGAATTTAGAATAATAGTCATAAAATTAATCGCTGGGCTTGAAAACAGTATAGCTGACAGCAGAGAATCTCTTGCTACAGAGATCAAGGGACTAAGGAACAGTCACGAGGAGCTGAAAAACGCTTTAAATGAAATGCATAACAAAATGGAAACCACCACAGCTCGGATTGAAGAGGCAGAGGAGAGAATAGGTGAACTAGAAGATAAAGTTATGGAAAAAGAGGAAGCTGAGAAAAAGAGAGATAAAAAAATCCAGGAGTATGAGGGGAAAATTAGAGAACTAAGTGATACACTAAAAAGAAATAATATACGCAT
>NW_024417470.1:0-5857 GCF_014898765.1 Herpailurus yagouaroundi | reverse complement strand
TCCAAAATCTATAAAGAGCTCACCAAACTCCACACCCGAAAAGCAAATAACCCAGTGAAGAAATGGGCAGAAAACATGAATAGACACTTCTCTAAAGAAGACATCCGGATGGCCAACAGGCACATGAAAAGATGTTCAGCGTCGCTCCTTATCAGGGAAATACAAATCAAAACCACACTCAGGTATCACCTCACGCCAGTCAGAGTGGCCAAAATGAACAAATCAGGAGACTATAGATGCTGGAGAGGATGTGGAGAAACGGGAACCCTCTTGCACTGTTGGTGGGAATGCAAATTGGTGCAGCCGCTCTGGAAAGCAGTGTGGAGGTTCCTCAGAAAATTAAAAATAGACTTACCCTATGACCCAGCAATAGCACTGCTAGGAATTTATCCAAGGGACACAGGAGTACTGATGCATAGGGGCACTTGTACCCCAATGTTCATAGCAGCACTCTCAACAATAGCCAAATTATGGAAAGAGCCTAAATGTCCATCAACTGATGAATGGATAAAGAAATTGTGGTTTATATACACTATGGAATACTACCTGGCAATGAGAAAGAATGAAATATGGCCTTTTGTAGCAACGTGGATGGAACTGGAGAGTGTGATGCTAAGTGAAATAAGCCATACAGAGAAAGACAGATACCATATGGTTTCACTCTTATGTGGATCCTGAGAAACTTAACAGGAACCCATGGGGGAGGGGAAGGAAAAAAAAAAAAAAGAGTTTAGAGTGGGAGAGAGCCAAAGCATAAGAGACTGTTGAGAACTGAGAACAAACTAAGGGTTGATGGGGGGTGGGAGGGAGGAGAGGGTGGGTGATGGGTATTGAGGAGGGCACCTTTTGGGATGAGCACTGGGTGTTGTATGGAAACCAATTTGACAATAAATTTCATATAAAAAAATATATATATATAAAAAAATAATAATAATTAATTGTGCTGAAATACTAACTACTAAAGCCAAAAAATTTCATACCAATATATATTGCTTAAAAGTACAACTTTCATCTATGCATCTCATATGAATGATAAAATTATGACCAGTCATTGTACAAGACATATTATATATTACAAATGATAAACAATCCAGTTTCGTAGGAAATCCTAAAAATAAATCAAAGTAGTTTGAAATAAGCAGCTTTTATTACCTTTTTCTTTAGCATGAATGTCATCACATATGTGTAGATCTAGATGAGAAATCACTAAATGATGAGACGTTTCTTTAACATCAAAGTCATTGAATAGTTTCACAATTGCATCATTTAGATCAGGAGCATTTGAAGTCTGTGGTGTCTTCACTTGTTGGGTAGATGGGGCTACTGCCGAGCTCTAAAAGATTCAAAACTGCCTTATCACTACAAGTTAAATATTTGAATTTCCACAAACAAGAAAACTTAAATAAATATCTTTAGTAGTAAAGTCATGAAAAATAAGCTAATATATCTCTATTCTATCAATGACTCAATTCCACCCCAAATATTTTCTGAATTATATGGGAATAAAATTAAATCTAAAAATTGGAAAACTATACACATTTGAATATGAAACCAATGTTTAAAATACTTGAATAATTATATCTATATATTTATAGCCCTTATTTTAGAAAATATATTTATTAACTATTAAAGCCAGCTTATTCAAATAGTATTAGCTCCACATATTAAAAAAGAAACAAACGTGTATATCAGTTGTATACACTATTATATATCCTGTAGAAATAAATCACTTCTTTGCAAAAGTGCTTGTGATATCGTGTAAGTGCCCTGTAAGTGCCCTGATACCTCTCCAAAGTGATGTGGCATGTCCTTTGAACTTGGAAGAAGCCAGAAAGTGGAAGAGATTTATAAGAGACTGTGAGTCAAGTTCTTTTCTCCCCAAAGTGAAAAAGTATAGAATAATGCTGAAGTGTAAAGACTTATGTGAACATAATAGCCTAAAATGATTCTATATAAGTATACGGTAAGATCATCTTATCTATAAGATACAAAACTGTACATGAAAATTTGGTAATAACAAAATGAAGACCAAATTTTTCATCAAGAAGTATTAAAAAGTTTCTAATTAAGAACAATTCACTAATAAAAGTGTAGTTAGTTATGTATGAAAAATTAAAGTACATTTTGTATGTATACATATTTATACATTATCTATTAAGAACTACCTGTAAATGAATTTCAAAGTATACTCAGTTAAATGAGAATCTCTCAAAGAAAATGAATAGGACCCACAGTAATTAAAGAAAAGGAAAGATGAAATATAATTGTGAAGCCTTAAATTCTAGGGGGCTCAAGAAAAATTCTTTCACTAATTAACTGTCAAACTAATTTCCATAAGAAAAATCACTTATGTTCTTCTACTTTCACAGCCTTAACAGACTACTATTTATGTATACAATTGTACTATTTTTGAAGGAAAACATTACCCTGTATTTAACCATGTTTTTTTATGTTCTTCATCAACATAAATACTCATATACACAAAACATAAACCTTAATCTCCATAGAAACCTTTCTCTTAATGTTGTGGTAGATTCAGTTTTTACATGCTGTTTGGGGTCGGGGGGTGAGTGGGCATTATAAACTCTTTTGCCTAATGAATAATCTTAACATTTCCTGGTTTCCTGTGTATTCTTCCCTTTTAGGGAAGAAAAGGATGAAGCTAATCAAGTATTTATGATAGAAGATGGCTGTCAAGTTGTCAGGCTGAGCAAACGAACACTGTCAACTACTTTACTCTCTAATCCACTCTCTTAGTCCTCAAATCATCAGGGCATTCTGTATGATACCTAAAGTAGTTAATGTGACAATGACCACCCAAGAAAGAAACTTGAAGGTAATTAGAATGGTTAAGTAACTTTACTATGAAATATTAGGGAGCAACCAAAAATAAAAATTAAAGACTAACAATATGGAAGAAAATTGTATATATCCACTTACTACACACTTGCTAAAACTAAGAAAAATGCAGGTGCTGAGGCAAAAAAAACCTTTAAGGAAATACTTCAAAATGCTAACACTGGTTTTATTATGGTGATTGGATTACAGAACTTTGTCCTTTTTCTAGTTTCCTAATCTGTGATAATCTATACAAATATATCCACATGTTGTATAAGTAAGACCCACAGTAACATCAAAACTTTGTCTATTAGCCTTTAATTTCAATTACCATCTCTGTTATTGACACCCTAAACTACATAAATCTTCATTGCAAACTTTGACAGACTAGTGTTCATGATGGTAACACTTAAAATATTACTTCCTGTACTTCTTTACGTTCTTTCAATTTCAAAATGGAACTCATTATTACCTTTTTTTAGCCTTATCTCCCTTAATCAAACCTGCTTCCTTCTTCTGCATTCCCTTTACTGGCTAATGGAACTACAAATTATCATTTGAAAATCCTCAGTTTTGCTCTTCATCCTCAACTGATGAAACACTCAGATATCTCTCCCCAACTAGGTTTGTAGATTTCTTCTTTCAAACCATTACCAGAGGTTCAAGTTCACCCCTTCTTTAGACTGGTAATCTTTCTCTTCTTCAGTCCATCCACTATAATACTACCAAGCATTATTTGATTGTCCTTTTGTACTTAAAAACTTCCAGTGACTTCCATATGCCTACAGGAAAAAGTCCAAATTCTTCAACATATAATGAATGCCCTTTACATCTAGTCACCACATACTTCTGCCTGAACTCAGGCTACCTGCCCAAAAAATTACTCTGTGTTACAGTTCAGTGTTCTGTTCACTAAACTTAAAATTAGGTTCTCCCAGAGAATTATGAAGATATCTCACTGGATAAATATTACTTACTGGTAGAATGATAAAAGGGTCACCATCAATTCTTTATTTCTTTTTATGACTAAGAAAACTATTCATATAAATAGGTAGATTGCAATGAAAATGAGTTTTACTTTAGCAATATGGCACGACTCTTTGAACTCCTTCAAGTTACATGCCAGGATTCATGAAATGATCTTTAAAAAATTATTTTTAATAATCTAATAGCTAACATTTATAGATCCTACTTCAAATGTGTTGAAAGCAAAGAAGTGGGAGTGGAAATCACCTGACTTGTTACTTTGTTATTCATTAGTCATTCACTCCAACATGAGTAACAATAATTCAAATTACCCCTGTCCTGTCACCCCAAACTTTTTAAGTTTTTCCTAAAACTGGACAAATCCATCATAGTAAGAATGAGTAAGAAGTAAGAAGGTGGCCTTTCATTTGTCAAACAAGGTAAGAGTAGTTTGGGAAAGGGAGAAGGAATCCAACGTTTTAACATAAGCAGCAGATAAAGTTTAAGAAAGAACACAATACATCAAAGTGGAATATGTAGAAGCCAATTTCCTCAAAACCTGGACAGGTGTGTATCAGAGAGGCATGTGTACATAACTCTCAAAAACACTGCTCTAGTAACACCAAACTCCTTATTTTTATCAGGAAACACCATTCAAGACACTTTGGCAGATTCTGTTCCCTCATCTGAAAGATCCTTTCCCTCACCTGTGAACTTCTAATTTTTAAGACTTAATTTCATTATCCTCTTTGTGAAGCCTTTCCAAACTATGCAGTTGACCAAAACTTCTCTATGCCTCTATGGTTCCTTCACTCCAGCATTTAAGCTGCACTGCAATGACTTATTTTATACTTGACTTCCTGTTATACCTTATATCCTGAGTTCCTTGAGGACAGGGTCAGACAATATTCATTTTTACATTCACAGTGTCTAGCCCTGTTCCTTATGACATAGCAGGTAGATAGTAAATAATGCCAATTTGATAGTCATAGGTGTATGCCATTTCCATGTACCAAGTGAGATCACCAACAAGCTATTTCTTTAGAAATAGCTTCAAAGAAATAGGGTTTCACAATATCCCTTGTTTTTGTTAAGAATAGATACAACACTACAGTTTTGTGTTCAATTTCAGCATTTCCACAGGGTTTTACACTTGCTGCCCTGTTCTCGCATTTCTCCCTTGACTATACCCAGGTTTTTCCTGTCTGCCCTTTATTTTTTTTTTTAATGTTTATTTATTTTTGACAGAGAGACAGAGCATGAGTGTGGGAGGGTCAGAGAGAGAGGGAGACACAGAATCTGAAGCAGGCTCCAGGCACTAAGCTGTCTGCACAGAGCCCGATGCAGGGCTCGAACTCGTGGACGGCAAGATCGTTACCTGAGCTGAAGTCAGTCGCTCAAAGACTGAGCCACCCAGGTGCCCCTGCCTTTATTTTAGTAATTAAGTTGTATTTAACTTCCTGAAAAGAGGTGTTTATAATATCAAATAGTTTTATGTCATCATTAATTCTAGTGCCTAATACAGAGCTCCAAACAAAATAAGCACCCTATATATAGAAACACCTATCTTTCATAGAGATACCATGTGTAGAAATTATACAGTAAGATATCTAAATTTTTTTTTAATGTTTTATTTATTTTTGACAGAGAGAGAGAGACAGAGCATGAGCGGGGGAGGGTCAGAGAGAGAGGGAGACACAGAATCTGAAGCAGGTTCCAGGATCTGAGCCGTCAGCACAGAGCCCGATGCGGGGCTCGAACTCACAGACCGTGAGATCATGACCTGAGCCGAGGTCGGACGCTCAACCGACTGAGCCATCCAGGCACCCCAATAAGATATCTAGATAAAAGATTCTTGTGGGGCGCCTGGGTGGCGCAGTCGGTTAAGCGTCCGACTTCAGCCAGGTCACGATCTCGCGGTCCGTGAGTTCGAGCCCCGCGTCGGGCTCTGGGCTGATGGCTCAGAGCCTGGAGCCTGTTTCCGATTCTGTGTCTCCCTCTCTCTCTGCCCCTCCCCCGTTCATGCTCTGTCTCTCTCTGTCCCAAAAATAAA
>NW_024417469.1:0-2822 GCF_014898765.1 Herpailurus yagouaroundi | reverse complement strand
CCCACCCTTCCTCCAAACCCTGCCCATCTGGGATCCAGCCCAGGAGGGAGGAGGGCAGGGCCGGGCCCTGGGGATGTCCTACCCTTGGTCCGCCCGAGCTCTTCCTGCTTTGAGGTCCCAGCTGAGGCCCTGACCGGTGTCGTGTCCACGCAGCGGGTCAGTACCCGAAGGAGCTGCGCAAGTGCTGTGAACATGGCATGCGGGAGAACCCCATGAAGTTCTCGTGCGAGCGCAGGGCCCGGTTCATCCAGCACGAGGCCTCGTGCGTGAAGGCCTTCCTGGACTGTTGCAACTACATCACCCAGCTGAGGCTCAACCACACCCGTAGTGCCCACCTGGGATTGGCCCGGAGTGAGTCCACTTGCCTGTGGGCTGGCCAGAGTGGGGAGGCTGGGTCAGAGGGGGAGGGCCTGGTTTGATGGAGGAAGGGCTGGCCTAAACTAGGAGGCTGGCCAGAGTAAGGAGGCTGGGTTTGAGGGGGGAGGGCCTGGTTTGAGGGCAGAGGCCAACCAGAGTGGGGAGGCTTGGTCAGAGGGTGGAGGGCCTGTTCTGAGGGTGGAGAGGCTGGTCTAAGGGGCAGGCTCTGTGAGAGTGGGGAGGGCCTGGTTTGAGGGAGGAGGCCAGCCAGAGTGGAGTGGCTGGATCAGAAGGGGGAGGGTGTGGTGTGAGGGGAGAGGCTGGCCAGACTGGGGAGGTTTGGTCAGAGGGGGGAGGGCCTGGTCTGAGGGGGTAGGACCTGTCTGAGCGGGAAGGCCCAGTAGGGGGGGGAATACCTTCAGCCAGAGTTGGGAGGCTCAGTGAGAGAGGGGAGACCTGGTCTGATGGGGAAGGTTGTGGTCTGAGGGAGGAGGCCCAGCTAGAGTGGGGATGCTCCGTTAAGGAGGGGAGGCCTGGTCTGATGGAGGAGGGCCTGGTGGGAGAGGATAGGACCTGTCTGGGTGGGGAGACCCTGTCAGAGGGAGGAGACCCAGCCGGGGGGGGGGGGGGGCTGGCGAGGGGGGGGGGGCCCAGTCTGAGGGGGGAGGGCTTGGTCTGAGGGGGTAGGACCTGTCTGGGGAAGGAGGACCTATGTGAGAAGGGAAAGGGCCAGTCTGGGAGGAAGGATGCCTCTGTCTGAGCGGAGAGGAGAGCCTGTCTGAAGGGGAGGGCCTATCTGAGGGGAGAGGGTCCACCTGTCTGAGAGGGGCATGTGTACCCTTCTGTGGAGGAAAGAGGGACTGTCTGAGGGGGGAAGTTGTTTCTGTCTGAGATGAGTTTTTAGCCTGCCTTTACCAAAGAAAACTCATTTAGGTTGCTTTCCAAAGAGGTGCCTAACTCAATGCCTAACAACATCTGTTGATTTGTTTTCATTCATTCATTCCCTCCCTCCCTCATTCATTCACTCCCTCATTCATTCATTCACTCATTCATTCACTCATTCATTCATTCAGTTCTGGATAAGACAAAACATGTGCACACTTGAAACTTTACATCTCGGGGCAAATAAATCTTTTTTTTTTTAATATATGAAATTTATTGTCAAATTAGTTTCCATACAACACCCAGTGCTCATCCCAAAAGGTGCCCTCCTCAATACCCATCACCCACCCTCCCCTCCCTCCCACCCCCCATCAACCCTCAGTTTGTTCTCAGTTTTTAACAGTCTCTTATGCTTTGGCTCTCTCCCACTCTAGCCTCTTTTTTTTTTTTTTCCTTCCCCTCCCCCATGGGTTTCTGTTAAGTTTCTCAGGATCCACATAAGAGTGAAACCATATGGTATCTGTCTGTCTCTGTATGGCTTATTTCACTTAGCATCACACTCTCCAGTTCCATCCACGTTGCTACAAAAGGCCATATTTCGTTCTTTCTCATTGCCACGTAGTATTCCATTGTGTACATAAACCACAATTTCTTTATCCATTCATCAGTTGAAGGACATTTAGGCTCTTTCCATAATTTGGCTATTGTTGAGAGTGCTGCTATGAACATTGGGGTACAAGTGTCCCTATGCATCAGCACTCCTGTATCCCTTGGGTAAATTCCTAGCAGTGCTATTGCTGGGTCATAGGGTAGGTCTAGTTTTAATTTTCTGAGGAACCTCCACACTGCTTTCCAGAGCGGCTGCACCAATTTGCATTGCCACCAACAGTGCAAGAGGGTTCCCGTTTCTCCACATCCTCTCCAGCATCCTGATTTGTTCATTTTGGCCGCTCTGACTGGCGTGAGGTGATATCTGAGTGTGGTTTTGATTTGTGTTTCCCTGATAAGGAGCGACGTTGAGCATCTTTCATGTGCCTGTTGGCCATCGGATGTCTTCTTTAGAGAAGTGTCTATTCATGTTTTCTGTCGGGCCAAATAAATCTTAAGCCAAGAGAAATTTCTCTTCCAAGAAGCCCATTGAAAGCAGAACCAGAGTGGTCCCCACCACAAGGCGGCCCTGACAGAACTGGTGGGAATCCTACCTGCCATTTGCTCAGAGCCTTTGAGCCCAGTGAGGCCTGATGTCTGCTTTTTAAAAATGCTTTTGATGTGTCTTATGCAGAGAAAGGCCTTTCTGCTAGGATGGGTGCAGTGGAAACCAAGCCCACAGAGAGCCCCCCCACACCACGGGCAGCATGGCCCCTGTCGTGAGGGTCCCCCTGGCAGATTCCCTCTCGGCCCGCCCTGTCCAGATTGCTCTTTTTTTTTTTTAATTTTTTTTTCAACGTTTATTTATTTTTGGGACAGAGAGAGACAGAGCATGAACGGGGGAGGGGCAGAGAGAGAGGGAGACACAGAATTGGAAACACGCTCCAAGCTCTGAGCCATCAGCCCAGAGCCTGACGCGGGGCTCGAACTCACGG
>NW_024417468.1:0-1478 GCF_014898765.1 Herpailurus yagouaroundi | reverse complement strand
CAGATTCTGTGTCTCCCTCTCTCTGTCCCTCCCCCACTCATTCTCTGTCTCAAAACTAAATAAACATTAAAAAATTTAAAAGTAAGTGTGCTTCTTTCTCTGCCTTGCTTTTTTTTTTTTTCCCAACGTTTATTTTTATTTTTGGGACAGAGAGAGACAGAGCATGAACGGGGGAGGGGCAGAAAGAGAGAGACACAGAATCGGAAACAGGCTCCAGGCTCTGAGCCATCAGCCCAGAGCCTGACGCGGGGCTCGAACTCCCGGACCGCGAGACCGTGACCTGGCTGAAGTCGGACGCTTAACCGACTGCGCCACCCAGGCGCCCCACCATTCTTTTTTTAAAGTATGTATGTATGTATGTATGTATGTATGTATGTATGTATGTATTCATCTATTTATTTATTGAGAGAGACAGAGAGAGCAAGCAAGCGCATGGGGGAGGGGCAGAGGGAGAGAATGAATTCCAAGCAGGCTCCTTGGTGTCAGCGTGGAGCCCAACATGGGGCTTGAAGTCACCAACCATGAGATCATGATCTGAGCTAAAATCAAGAGTCAGAGAGGCTTAACCGAAAGAGTCACCCAGGTGTCCCGGGAAAGACCCATTCATATCCACATCTTATAGGTGGGGAAACTGAGGCTTAGAGAGGTTAAGCGACTCATTTGAGGTCATAAACCTCATATGGAAAGAACTAGGATTTAAACATGGGGCGGTTCTCAATTGTTTGCAATGTCTGCTCATCACCTGTGTTTGGTTGTGGCAACTGGGAGGTGCTACTGGCATCTAGTGGGTAGAGTCCAGAGATGCCGCTGAACCTTCTACGATGCACAGGACAGCCCCCCACATCAGCTCCCCCCATCACAGAATGATCCACTCCAAAACGTCAATAGCATTGGGGCACCTGGGTGGCTCAGCCAGTTAAGCTACTGACTTTGGCTCAGGTCATGTTCTCACGGTCCACGAGTTTGAGCCACTCATCTGGGTCAGGGCTGACAGCTCAGAGGCTGGAGTCTGCTTCAGATTCCGTGTCTTCCTCTCTCTCTCTCTCTCTCTCTCTCTGTCCCTGCTCTGCTCACACTCTGTCTCGCACTCAAAAATAAATACATACACATAAAAAAAAATAAAATGTCGATAGCATTGAAACTGAGAAACCCTGTCCTTATACCAAAACCCAAGTTTCCTAAACACAAGACACTTCATCTTATTTTCTGCATTTTTACTTTATTAATAAATACTATAATGTATTTATTCTTCTTCTTAAATGGACTTTAAATTGATGTGCATCTTAAATGTTTTTCTCCTGAAGCCAAGTGTTTGATGTGTCATTAATTTTTTCTGACACATATTAACATAAATATAAAATTATTTACAAAACATGTTTGGGTACCACCAAAAATCACCTCACCTACTACTTGTAGTCTGGGGGAGCCAAAATTGAGACCCACTTCACTTGTCTTGTCGTTTCCTTTCTCTTTTCAGA
>NW_024417467.1:0-1410 GCF_014898765.1 Herpailurus yagouaroundi | reverse complement strand
ATGTTGAACCAGCCCTGCATCCCAGGAATGAATCCCACTTGATCATGGTGAATAATTCTTTTTATATGCCGTTGAATTCGATATGCTAGTATCTTATTGAGAATTTTGGCATCCATATTCATCAGGGATATTGGCCTGTAGTTCTCTTTTTTTACTGGGTCTCTGTCTGGTTTAGGAATCAAAGTAATACTGTCTTCATAGAATGAGTCTGGAAGTTTCCCTTCCTTTTCTATTTCTTGGAATAGCTTGAGAAGGATAGGTATTATCTCTGCTTTAAACATCTGGTAGAACTCCCCTGGGAACTGGTCCTGGACTCTTATTTGTTGGGAGATTTTTGATAACCGATTCAATTTCTTCGCTGGTTATGGGTCTGTTCAAGCTTTCTCTTTCCTTCTGATTGAGTTTTGGAAGAGTGTGGGTGTTTAGGAATTTGTCCATTTCTTCCAGGTTGTCCAATTTGTTGACATATAATTTTTCATAGTATTCCCTGATAATTGTTTGTATCTCTGAGGGATTGGTTGTAATAATTCCATTTTCATTCATGATTTTATCTATTTGGGTCATCTCCCTTTTCTTTTGAGAAGCCTGGCTAGAGGTTTGTCAATTTTGTTTATTTTTTCAAGAAACCAACTCTTGGTTTCGTTGATCTGCTCTACCATTTTTTTAGATGCTATATTGTTTGTTTCTGCTCTGATCTTTATTATTTCTCTTCTTCTGCTGGGCTTAGCTGCCTTTGCTGTTCTGCTTCTATTTCCTTTAGGTGTGCTGTTAGATTTTGTATTTGGGGTTTTTCTTGTTTCTTGAGATAGGCGTGGATTGCGATGTTTTTTCCTCTCAGGACTGCCTTCGCTGCATCCCAAAGCATCTGGATTGTTGTATTTTCATTTTCGTTTGTTTCCATGTATTTTTTAATTTCTTCTCTAATTTCCTGGTTGACCCACTCATTCGTTAGTAGGGTGTTCTTTAACCTCCATGCTTTTGGAGGTTTTCCAGACTTTTTCCTGTGGTTGATTTCAAGCTTCATAGCATTGTGGTCTGAAAGTATGCATGGTATAATTTCAATTCTTGTAAACTTATGAAGGGCTGTTTTGTGACCCAGTGTATGATCTATCTTGGAGAATGTTCCATGTGCACTCGAGAAGAAAGTATATTCTGTTGCTTTGGGATGCAGAGTTCTAAATATATCTGTCAAGTCCATCTGATCCAATGTATCATTCAGGCCCTTGTTTCTTTATTGACCATGTGTCTAGATGATCTATCCATTTCTGTAAGTGGAGTATTAAAGTCCCCTGCAATGACCACATTCTTATCAATAAGGTTGCTTATGTTTATGAGTAATTGTTTTATATATTTGGGCGCTCCAGTATTCGGCACGTAGACATTTATAATTGTTAGCTCTTCTGGTGGATA
>NW_024417466.1:0-2588 GCF_014898765.1 Herpailurus yagouaroundi | reverse complement strand
TGTGCCCGCCGCGGCGCGGGCCCTTCGGCAGGTCCGCGGGCCCGCCGCCCCTCCCACCTGCCTGTCCCCGGCGCGACCCCGCCGCGCCGGGCGGCAGCTGCCGCACATCTGGCGGGGCGGCCCGCAGCCCCCTCCCGGGCGGGAAGTCCCACCTGCCGTCTACCCCTCCCCCAGCACTCACCCGCCGCTCGTACAGCGCGTTGAGGTCGTCCGCCATCCGCCGCAGCTGGGCCCCGATCTCCCGGGCCCACTGCTCCTCCTCCCCCCGGACTCCCGGGGCTGCCTGGGTGGGGCCGCCCGCCAGGGCCCCCGGGGCGCTGGGCACCGGCGACTCCAGGTGCTGCTCTGCCGGCGAGAGTGAGGGCTGAGGACCTGGGGGAAAGGCGGGGGGGGGGGGGGGGGGGGGCGGGCGAGGGGGGAACGGGGGGGGGGGGGGGGGCGGGGGGAGCGTGATCAGCACCCACCACCCCTCTAGGCCCTGAGGTGTTCCCGAGGGACCAGTTAGCCAGGGCCCGCTTCTCCCTTTTCCAGCCTCCTGGTTTCCTTTCTACTCCCCGCCTCATTTCTAGCAATTCTGTTTTCCCCTCCTAAAGTCAGGTTTCTCAGCTTCTACTCCCCAGGTACCAGGAAGCAAGAAGAGGCCCGAAGGAGGCCTCTCTGGGGGCCACCTGTCTAGCCAGCCACCACCCCCACTACCCATGTTAGTCTGGAAGTCCTTCCTCTTATCCGACCTAACTCTTCCAAAACGGGACCAAATTTTGCCTGTTCCATTTACCAGACGGGGAAACTAAGGCCCACCCTAAGAAGTGGCCCAAGGTCACATAGGGATAAGGCGACTGACTACACCCAGTCACAAGCCTCAGGTCTCCTGCCCTCTCCGTGTCCAACCACAGTGAAGCCACACCCCCCGGATGTGGCAGGGGCATGGAGACCAGAAGGCCAGACTGGCTGCCTCCGAGCTCGGGCCTGGGGGGGCTGGGATTCGGGAGATGCCTTCCTGCCTCACCCCCTTCTGAGCAGCCCCGAAGTCTCTTCCTCTCTCCTTGCCACACCAGGTCCTGGTGTGAGGGATCTCTAAGGCCTGAGATCGGGGCCTCACAGTTTCCACACCTGTGACGGTGGGCTTGAAACCGGGTCCCCTCTTGCCCCCGCTGCCTGCCGGGGAACTCAGCCGGGGGAGCTGTCTCTCCCCTGACCTCCCTGGGCTTCAGGCACAGGGTGCGGGGGTTGGGGTGGAGAGAGAAGCCAGGAGCGTCTTCCCTGCCACCGAGTGTGCTCCCTGGGATGGGGCGAGCAGGGCACCACAGGGTTAACAGCCCATCCGGCAGGGGACCTTTAACCCTTCCCTTCCCAAGACTCACTTTCCCACTCCCGCCTCCCCCACCCCCACTTTCCCCCGCACAATGGCCCCTCCCCCTCTCCTCTCTCCACCCGGACTGCGGAGAGGGGCGGCCCTGGCCGGAGATGCAGATGAAGGCAAAAGGCCACCCTCCCCTAAGTCCTGAAGTGACAGTCCTCTCGCTCTGCCCACACTCTCCCCAACCACGGTCCTCTGGGAGGTTAAGGAGACCCAGACTAGGGGGGCGGGGGGGGGGGGGGGGGGGGGGTGGGGGGAAAGAGCTGCCGCCCGGCCCCGGAAAGGCCGTGGGCTGCAACTCGCGGACGGCAGTCAGTTCCCGGGGGGACTTCCCCCCCGGCCCCCCCCCCTCCCCCCCCCCCCCAGCCTCCCACTCCTTCTTCCTGCTTCTTGCAACACAAAGACCACACTGGCCACACCCTCCCTGTGGCCCGGCTGGCTCGCCGCCTCCCCCCACTCGCTCCCGCTTCTCCGGTCCCTCAGTGTCTCTTTCCCGGCTCCCAGCATCCCGGGGCGCCAGTTGCGGGGCGGCACTCACCGTCGGGGCGCGGACCTCGGGGCCGGCTGCGGGGACCCCCAGGCCAGCGGGGGCCCCCCAGGGCGGCGGTGACGGCGGGCGGGGCGGTGGGGGCGCAGAGGTAGGCGGCGGGCAGCAGGGCGGGGGCGGCGGGGGCGGCGGGCAGGCCGGGCTCGCAGAGGCCGCAGGACACGGCCGAGGGCACCAGGCGGCTGAGGGGAAAGGGGCGCGGGCCGTCGCGGGCCAGGCCCTCTACGGGCTCCGGGGAGCTGCCCTCCTGGCGTGCTCGGGCCATGGCGCTCCCTGGGGCCTGCAGGACAGGGGGAGAGGGGTGCGGTCAGCGGGGAAGTGCAGAGGGCACCAGGGCCCCACAATACACACACCCTACCTGGGGGACACGGGCCACCCCCTCTCCTGCACGCGGCCATCAGCACACTTGGGGGGGCCAGGGAAGCCCAGGGATGGCTCCCACAGAACACAGGGCCCCGGATGGGGGACTGTAGGTGTGCGTGATGGCCCCACAAGACACACACCCACCGAGGGTCTGATGCAGGGCACCTGGCCGGTGGGGACAGCCTCCCCCGCACATGGTGATGGGCACACATGAGGGACAAGGAGGTACAGGATGGAGGCACAGCAAGTCCAAGGACTCACGCGGGACCCAGATGGAGGGGTCTGTCAGGTGTGTGTGTGTGTGTGTGTGTGTGTGTGTGT
>NW_024417465.1:0-1565 GCF_014898765.1 Herpailurus yagouaroundi | reverse complement strand
AAATAAATAAATAAATAAATAAATAAATAAATAAATAAATAAATAAAACTCAAATGTGAATTTGGTCAGACTATTCAACTGACTTTCCATCTCATCAAAAAAAAGGTCAAAGTCCTTATAATCACTTTCACATTCCTCATTAGGTGCACCCCATATATGCCCTCTCTGACGAAAGAAATAAATGAGTAAATGAGTGAATGGTTGGTAGAGAAGAGGAACATAAGATTAGATTAACCCTATAAATTAATCAGATGATGACTAACGTTCTAACTAAGCCAAGAAGTGTCTTCAGGTTTATTTGAATACAATGGGTAGTCATCAACGTCATTCGGGCACAATATCTATCTCCTGTTAACTGTTTCTAGGATTTAATTCATATGTCACCTTCTACATTAATCCTCACTCTTTACCAATCTCCCATTCCCACATGAAATCCATCCAAAGGAAACTTTGATATCCTTTAAAATGTGAAATTTGCAAACTTCCATGTCTTGCTCTTTCTCTTTTTTTTTCCTGCCTGCAATGCCCTTCCTAACTCTGTTGATTTGAAATATGTCTTCTCTTCTCTAGAAGACTCACTTCAAGTGACGCTCATTTCTGTAAAGCACTCCCTGGGTGCCCTAGAGAATCATGTGTTTTCTTCTTTGCAATTCCAGGGTACATTTATCCACCTCTATTACAGATGTTATCAACTCAGTATACTTTATTTGTTTACACAGTGGCAAATCCCTGGATAACAAGGTCAATTAGTAGTTCTAGGTAAGACCTCTGTTCTTTGTATACAGTGACTACAACCTAATACGTGCTCAATGCATGCTTGATGAATGGAAATGAGGCAGTGGAATAGAATGAAAATTAGTAGCGGGAATATATTAGAGAAACCAGGAGAGTCAAATGTTATCAAAAACAAAAGAAGAGGTATTTTCAAGAGGTAAGGAGTGGTCCGTTCTTTAGAGTTTGGTGTTTTGTTATACTTGAGTTTGAAATAAGCTACAGGTATCATTGCATTTAACAAGTAGGAGGTATGTGGAAATAAAATAGTCAAATTTCAGTAGCATATGGCAGAAATTACCTTGTATCCAAGCAGTGACTTGATATGAGGAATTGTGTGTTCAAACCATCAAGAGAATTGTTAGTTAAGTAGTGTGTACACTGCACTCTCAGAATCCAAGGACAACCCTGAAGAATTGTCTTGGCGGAATAACCCCTGCAGACTCACTGGTCTGTCCAGGCAGACTCACTGGTGTTCTGGGCCTAGGGTATCACTAGGTAAGAGTCAAGTGTCAGTAGGTTCGGTTATTAACTGGAAAAATCCACTTCTGAGATTATTTGGGTTTCTGACAATTAAGTTCCTTGCAGTTATACAACTGAGGTCTTCATTTTCAGATTGTGGGATGGCCAGCCAAAGAAAACACTCTGCTTTCCATGGGTTTATGATATATGGGTTCATGATGATAATAGGTTGATCCAGAAAATCTGTCTCTATAATACAACACGATTATACAAATGGTCTCTCTTCATATTCATTGGTTGTCAGCTTTAAGGTATGGAACATTGGGGGCTAT
>NW_024417464.1:0-1620 GCF_014898765.1 Herpailurus yagouaroundi | reverse complement strand
TCCTAAATTTGTATGGAACCACAAAAGACCCCAAATAGTCAAAGCAATCTTGAAAAAAAAAAAAAAAAGAACAAAACTGGAGGTACCACCATCCCAGATTTTAAGATATACTACACGAAGATGCAGTAATCAAAACAGTATGGTACTGACACAAAAAGAGACATACAGATCAATGGAACAAAACAGAGAGCCCAGAAATAAACCCACGATTATACGGTTAATTAATCTTTGACAAAAGAGGCAAGAATATGCAATGGGGAAAAAGACCAGCTCCTTTCCAACGATGCTGGAAAAACCTGAAAGGAACATGCAAAAGAATGAAACTGGACCACTTTCTTACACCGCATATAAAAATAAACTCAAAATGGGGCGCCTGGGTGGCTCAGTCGGTTAAGCGTCCGACTTCAGCTCAGGTCACGATCTCGCGGTCCGTAGTTCGAGCCCCGTGTCGGGCTCTGGGCTGATGGCTCAGAGCCTGGAGCCTGCTTCTGATTCTGTGTCTCCCTCTCTCTCTGCCCCTCCCCATTCATGCTCTGTCTCTCTCTGTCTCAAAAATAAATAGACGTTAAAAAAAAAAACAAAACTCAAAATGGATTAAGAACCTAAATGGAGACCCGAAGCCATAAAAATTCTAGAAGAGAGCACAGGTAGTAATTTTTCAGACATCAGCCATAGCAACATTTTTCTAGATCTGTCTCCTGAGACAAGGGGAACAAAAGCAAAAATAAACTATTGGGACTACATCAAAATAAAAAACTTCTGCACAGCAAAGGAAACAACTAACAAAACTAAAAGGCAACCTACTGTATGGAAGAAGATATTTGCAAATGACATCTGATAGAGGGTTAGTATCCAAAATATATAAAGAATTTATATAACTCAACACCCCCCCAAAACAAATAATCCAATTAAAAAATGGGCAGAAGACATGAACAGACATTTCTCCAAAGAAGACATCCAGATGGCCAAGAGACACATGAAAAGATGCTCACCATCACTCATCATCAGGGAAATGCAAATCAAACCATAATGAGATATCATTTCATATCTGTCAGAACGGCTAAAATCAAAAACAACAAGAAATAACAAGTGTGGACAAGGATATGAGAAAAAGGAACCCTTGTGCACTGTTGGTAGGAATGCAAACTGGTGCAGCCACCATGGAAAACAGTATGGAGGTTCCTCAAAAAATTAAAAATAGAATTACAATTTGATCCAATAATTCTACCACTGGGTATTTACCCAAATAATACAAAACACTAATTCAAAAAGACATATGTGTCCTATGTTTACTGCAGTGTGATTTATAGTAGCCAAATTATGGAAGCAGCCCAAGTATCCAGTGATAGATGAACGGATAAAGAAGATGTAAAAAAATAAGATAAAAGAATATGTGGTATATATCTACAATGGAATATTACCCAGTCATAAAAAAAGAATGACATCTTGCCACGTGCAACAACATGGATGGATCTAGAAGGCATAATGCTACATGAAATAAGACAGTCATGGGGTGCCTGGGTGGCTTAGTCGGTTAAGTGTCTGACTTCAGCTCAGGTCATGATCTCGCAGCCCGTGAGTTCGAGCCCTGCATCAGGCTCTGTGCTGACAGCTCAGAGC
>NW_024417463.1:0-2594 GCF_014898765.1 Herpailurus yagouaroundi | reverse complement strand
TGGGTAGATGGGTGGGTAGGGGATGGGCGGATGGATGGATGGATGGATGCATGGATGGGTGGGTAGGGGATGGGCAGATGGGTGGATGGGTGGAAGGAAGGATGAAGTGATGGATAGATGGGAAGATGGACAGATGAATGAATGGATGGACAGGACCCCTCCTCAGTGCTGGGGAAGCCAGTGAGGTGAAGACACAAAGCCTGCAGTAAGTTGTCGCGTACAGAAGCTATGGACGTGAATGGCCAGAGCAGAGCACAGAAGCAGCTGTGGGTCTGAGGGAGGGGAAGGGCCTTCAGAAGCGAGAGAGAGAGTCCCTCCCACTGTGGAGAAGGAAAGGCTCCATGGAAAGAAGGAAAGGCGGCATCTGGACTGACCTGTGAATGGGACAGCTAGGGAAGGGTCCTCCTGGAAGGGAGGAGGGCACGAGCAAAGTGACCGGGTGGGAGAGAGGCAATCGATGTGCCACCTTGGATTCACCCACTGCATCTGGCTCCCTCCCCAGACCACGAGCTCCTGCAGGTCAAGAGCCAGCATGGCCCCCTCTCCGGCGGCAGCACCAGCACCGGCCCGACCCTGGGCAGGCGGGCAGTCATTACTTCCTGCCTTCGCTGACTCTGTTCATGCTGCATGACCCTTTGGCCAGAGCCCAGAATGTGGTAACGTGAAGAAAAATAAAGTAGGTCTTCAGCACCGACTACACACCAGACGCCCGGCACGCGTGATCTCAGTAACCCCGGAAACTGTCTGGTCATGGTCACAGATGGGGAGATTGACCTGCCCAGGGTCACACAGCCAGGGGCCGGCAGAGACCGGGATCGAGCCCAGGCAGCTGGCTGGAAGCCCTGACCTTCTACATCAGGGGCAGGAGGGGAATAAGGAGACGGGGTAATGGTAAGACCCCAGGCAGGAGCCCACACACTTGGCCTTCACACCTGCCCCTGTGCGGCACACACTCCATTTACAAGATCCCGGGGACCCCGCTCTCCACTTCACATTTCTTAACGATCAGTCAAGATGCATGAAGAAAATCCACAATTCTCCAGGGATGCTGGAGGGAGGGGACATGCCTGGTGCCTCCCCTCACCCCACAGGCTGGCTCAGCAGCCGTCAGCCCATCACCCCGCAGTGGCTGTATGAAGGCATCTATCTGACTCCAGGCAAAAGAAAAAAAAAAAGAAAAAAAAATAAAGGGAGAAAGAGAGAAAGAAAAAAAAGTCACTGTGACGCAAGAGGGCCAGCCTCACCGGGGAAGGATGGGGGCTCTGAGGTTTCTGGCTTCCACGTTAGATTCTGGAATCTTCCTGGATAAAACCCCAGCTGCTACCCATGTGTCCCCCAAATGTCACTCCTTCCTTCCTTGAGTGCGCGCTGGGTGGGGTCTGGAGGAGGTGAGGGCGCTGCCGTCCTGCTCTCAAGGGGGTGTCCTAGTCCAGTGGAGCCATCACGGCAAAAACGCCACCACCGGGGCTCACGCTACAAGCACTTGTGTCTCACAGTCCCAGAGGCAAAGTCCACCATCAAGGAGCCAGCAGATTCAGCATCCAGTGAGGGTCTGATTCCTCGTGGATGGCCCTCCTCCGGCTGCGTCCTCCCACAGTGGCGGGGTGGGGGGCTCTCCGGGGCCTCTTGTGTGAGGGTGAGGGCGCTAATCCCATTCGCAGGGTTCCACCCTCATGACCTGAGCGCCTCCTAGAGGCCCTGCCTTTTCATGCCATCGCGGTGGGGGCTAGGGCATCATTCAACCAAGATTCATCAAATGTGAATTTGGGGGGAGGGGGGGCTGGCGACAAGTCAGAGACCCACAGCTGGCCTCAGTGATTTGTGTGCGGAGAGCTGTGTGGACTCATCCCTGGGGACGCAGGGAGGACCCAGCTAGGTGGGGGGAGGACATCCCACGGAGAAGACACTGCTGGACCCCGGTCGGAAACACCTGCTGGGGTTTGCCGGCTAGAAGAGAAAGACAAGGGAACGGCACGGGGGCAACTTCCGGGGAGCTCAGGGGCTGAGGAGGGACGCCCCAGACTCTGGGAAGCCACTGAAGGCTTTGGAGGTTGTTCCAGGACGGCGTGAACGTCGGGGGAGACTAGCGGCCGCAAAGGCGGTGGTGAGGCTGCTCCGAACAAACGGACGAGAAGAGCACGCGTGTTTCCAGAAGAGAGGCCAAGTACAGGCCAGTTTTGTGTGCTGCCCTTCCGTGACCCCGGGCTTGGGCCACAGCGGTCTTTTTGTCTGTCTTCACGCCTCACCTCCTTCCCTTTCCTCTCTGTCTTAACCTCACTGTCCCCCCGGCCTAGGAGCCCCTCTCCCCACCCTCCCCAGCAGGTGCACCCAGGGCGTCCGCTCTGCTGTCTGCTTCCCCCCGGCACACCCCTCGGGCAACACAAACCAGGCAGCCTGGCGTCTGTACCTCCCACTACAGGGCCCGTTTCCTCCCTGAAGAATGACTGTCTTGACACCATATGTTTGCACTCTTAGGCGGATCCTGAGAAACTTAACAGAAGACCGTGGGGGAGGGGAAGGAAAAAAAAAGGGAGGGAGGGAAGCGAACCATAAGAGACTCTTAAAAACTGAGAATAAACTGAGGGTTGATGGGG
>NW_024417462.1:335-3860 GCF_014898765.1 Herpailurus yagouaroundi | reverse complement strand
CGATATCTGTGCACTGAGGACCACAAAGGCTAGTCACCGTCCGTCCCCACACTGTTCGTTTTTGTCTCCTGAGGCGGACTTTCAAGACTTCGGCCCCTAGCAACTTCTATCCGCCCGGCGTTCCTAACTGGAGTCGTCACGACCGTACATCCTAGCCTCCTGACTTATTTATTCTATAGCTGGAAGTCTGTACCTCTCGCCCTCCTTCGCCCCGTCACCCGTCTGTCCCACCCCTCACCCCCACCTGGCAATCACCGACCTGCTCCCCGTGTCTGTGTCTCTTGGTTTTGTTTTGGTTTGTCTCTTTCAGACTCCACATGTAAGTGAGATCACGTGGTCTCTTCTCCCGTCTGTCTGACTTCCTTCCCTTAGCGTAACGCCCTCGGGGTCCGTCCATGTTGTTGCAGATGGCAAGATTTTTTTCTTTTTTATGGCTGAGTGACATCCCATTGTACGCACATGCACACACGCACACACGCACACACACCCCACTTCTTTATCCACTCACCCATCAGTGGACACCGAGGCTGTTCCCACACCTCGGTTATCGTAAATGATGCTGCAGTGAACGTGGGGGTGCGGATATGATTTTGACTTCGTGTTTCCGTTTGCCGTGGCACTAATTTGATTGGGAACACTGTGCTAGTTCAGTACTGAGCACACACACTTAACAGTGAGTGAGACAGTGCAGCTTTGCACAGGCCGTGCCATCGGTGTCCTCAGTGAGGTCCGGGATCTCCAGCCTCGTGAGCTGCCTCTCACTGAGTTCTGGGATGCGTCACGAGTATCTTCACAATAACGCATCCTGAAGTTGGCCCCGAGCTCCGCCCGCACCCGTCTGCCCCCAGCTGTCCCCGCGGCCCCGGTGGCCTCCGTTCCTCCCTTTCGCCCTGGCACTGCGGCACCAGGGGCAGTGAGCCTGCCTTTCCTGGGCAGATGTGGGCGGGTCAGGGCCGGCGGGGTTCCAGGTCCTCTAACAGAACAGCCTGCGGGATTCGCGTGCATTAACTAAGGCGGCGAGTTCGTTTACAGTCCGAGGGAAGATTCCACTTTCCACAGCAAACCCAAGTATGTTCCCCCAGTTGCCTTCTGTCTGGGAGTCTGCAGTTTGTCCCGCACGGCATAACCCGAAGTGCATGTGGCAGTTTATTTCCTGCCGGCTCTCCCCGTGAGGGGGTGCGCTCTGGGCTCGGGGCGTGTGTGCCCCTTTTGCTGGGCCACAGGGAGCAAACAGTGGGCGCTCGGGAGACAATGTGATTGGGGTCACGAATCCCCAGTCTGACGTGGCCTGTGAGTGGCAGGTGCTCGAAATCCTCCTCCAGATCATTCTGTCCTCTCTTCCGCTGGCGCCTCCTGTTCTGCGAAGTATAACGATTTCTGTTCTGCCGCGAAGTCACCGATAAACTCAGCCGTCCAATCACGGCCAAGAATTAAGAGATGGACCAAGACGATCTCGGTGATTCATTGTACTTACCTGAGAGCATCTGGGCCGTCTGCACACAGTGAGCTCGCTGATTCGCACACCGCCCCCCCCCACCCCCACCCTGGGCCCTGTCCCTGCCGAGGCGGATGGGAGAACGGAAGCAAAGGGGCGACAGGGGACAGACTGATTCACAAGCAGTGATAACCGCCAGACCAGCGGTGGAGACAAGGAGAAGGTAAAAGAGAACGGAACCCGACCCAAGGTGACGTGGCAGCCCGTGCTGCCGTCTG
This sequence comes from Herpailurus yagouaroundi, assembly GCF_014898765.1. Lineage (NCBI taxonomy): Eukaryota > Metazoa > Chordata > Mammalia > Carnivora > Felidae > Herpailurus > Herpailurus yagouaroundi. The sequence goes on along the minus strand of NW_024417462.1, from coordinate 2,147 downwards.
ATGGCACCAATACTGTCACTACCTTTCCGAGCGGCCGGCTGAGCGAGATCCCCCGTCACCAGCGCAGCGGGCGGCCTGGAGGCGCCTCCCGGGCAGGAAGGAGCTCTCCCAGATCATCTCCCGGCTCAGCGGGGCCAGAGGCTAGATCTGTTCCTAGAAAATACCGCCAATTCTTCTAGAAGAAACCACCGCACCCAGTTCCTGGTCCTACGGTCGCCAACTGCCACTTTGGGCCTGAAAAGAGAGACAAAGCCAAAACCCTGGGGAGGCAGCCCTCCTCGCGTTCCCCGGTGCTCTTGTCCCGGCCAGGACAGTCCGTGGTCACGGGAAGCAGAATTAGAGGAGGGATGGCGGTTGCCTCGGGCGTAGGTTAGGGGTCCAATAGTGTCCCTTCTCCGAATAGAGCCTTGTTCACGCCCGAACCCCCAGGACCTCCGCACGTGCCGTTAGTTGGAAAGAGGGTGGTGGCAGATACAATTAGTGACGATGAGGTCGCGCCGCAGCAGGCGGGCCCTGGCCCAGTCCGACTGGTGTCCTTGTAAGAGGGGGAACAGAGGGACGCACAGAGAACACGGCCCTGTGAGCACAGAAGAGATCAGAGTGGGGCGTCTACAAGCCCAGGGACGCCCAGCACCGTTGCAAGGCCCCGGCGGGGAGCGGCCGGCAGGACCCTCCTCCGGAGGGAACATGGCCTCGTCCCCCCACCCCGATGGTGGACTTTCGGCCTCCAGGACTGTGGGAGAATAAATTCTCGCGGTTTTAAACCACGCGGCGCGTGGCCCTTCCTTCCAGCGGCCCCGGGAAACCGGCAGAGGGCACCTGGCCGCACAGATGCCTTCAACACGAAAGGCCGAGGGGCTCCCGGGACGATCATTTAAAGGCCAGGAAGCTGTCCATGGGGTGGCTCGAGACCGTGCCTACCTCCTCCTCGTCGCCCTAAGCCCTAACCGCATGTTACCTGGGTCCACCTCCGACACAATAAACCCAGAAGACGGGGGACCTGGCTCCTCCTTTGCCTCGCTTTGCAAAAACCCCAGGAAGCCGGGAGCTGTCGGCAGCTGAGGCCCGAGGCCTTCACGCCCCCAAATCCTGCTCCTGCCCCCATCTGCGGCCCCCTCAGCCAGGGTGCCGGGGCCACACCCCGGATGGTGCCCACGCGAGCCTCCCGGGGCCCCCGGAACAAAGGAGCCCAGCAAGAAAATCTCTTCTCTCACCGTCCTCGTGACCCGCAGGCTGACATCAGATGTTGGCAGGGCCCTACTCCCGCCGAAGCCTCTGGAGGAGGGTCCTTTCTCGCTTTGTCAGAGCTCTGCTGGCATCGGTGACCCTTGGCCTGCCCTGTAGACGGGCCACCCCGCTCTCTGCCTCCACTGTCACATGACCTTCTCCTCCCCGTCTGTCTCCGTGTCTCCTCTCCCCGTGTAAGGACACCAGTCATGCTGACTGGGGCCCGCCCAACCCGAGCATGACCTCCTCTTCACCTGACACATCGGCAAAGACCCTGTTTCTCAACAAGGTCCCATTCACAGGTGCCGTGAAAGGGCGTCACCTCGTCTTCCTGGAGAACACGGTGTGACCGCCACTGCCACCGCCACCCGCCACTGCTTGGCCGGACACCTGGAGGACTGATCGTCTGCAGCCCCACCTCTACCGGGGACAGGACGCAGGAAACGGCGAGATCAGGGCCTCCTGGGCATCGGCATGAATGGTAAGACGGCAGCGGCCGAGATGGCGAGCTGGGGACTCCAGTCAGGGAGGATGGGGAACCGGACGTGGGCAACACTCTCCTACAGGCTGATCAACAACCACACA
>NW_024417462.1:0-325 GCF_014898765.1 Herpailurus yagouaroundi | reverse complement strand
ATGCACACACACACACAACCACACATAACCACATGCACACACACACAACCACACATAACCACATGCACACACACAACCAAACACACACACAACTGCACACCCACCCACATACAACCACACGCACAATGACACACACAAAACCACACACACCTGCACACACACAACCACACACACGCGCACACACAACCACACACACACGCATACACACGCATACACACGCACACACACCCGCACACACACAACCACACACACACACCCACACACACACCCACACACATGCACACACACAACCACACGCACATACACAACCACACACACCCATACA
>NW_024417461.1:523-1545 GCF_014898765.1 Herpailurus yagouaroundi | reverse complement strand
AATAAATCCCCTTAAACACTGCCACTGCTCTTCCATACTTGATTGAGAGATGTACAGCTTGAGAAGAAATGTAGAGCATAGTAATACAAAGGAGAATTTAAAATTTGCTTTATCATAATGGAGGTCATCTTTGACTCCAGAGCCGTATTAAGTCATTCTACTTATTTGAATTTCTGTTTCCGTGTAGACTCCACTGGCAGACAAGTTTTTGATAATCAGTGTTGCCAGTGACTAATGTAAGCACTGGGGACATAGAGCCTGAGAAGAAGATGGGATCCTAATTCGGAGAAAAAAGCTGATGATCTCTTATAAAACACACTTTTCTGTTCATCAGGAAGAGCAGTTATTGTAGTGATATACAAAAGAATGATAGACACAAAATGAAAAACTGTGGTCCCAGAGTTAGAATAGAATAGAATGGAATAAATAGAATAGAATAGGATAGAATAGAGAATAGAATAGAATAGAGAATAGGATAGAATAGAATAGAGAATAGAATAGAATAGAATAGAATAGAATAGAATAGAAATGGCCTATTTGCCTAATTGAATTTATTCTAACAGAGAGGTAACAAATGAGTATTCTTTTAGCAAAACTAAAAACATTATTATGTGGAGTGATTTTGTCATTGGTGAAGAAATTATTCTTTTTTCCTCAAAAATTTTTAATGTTTTTTTTTTATTATTTTTGAGGGAGAGAGACAGAGATGAATTTGGGGGGGGGGGGTAGAGACAGAGGGAGAGACACAAATCTGAAACAGGCTCCAGGCTCTGAGCTATCAGCACAGAGCCCAATGCGAGGCTCGAACTTGGGAACCAGGAACATGACCCGAAGTCAGATGCTTAACCAACTGAGCCACCCAGGTGCCCCTGTGAAGAAATTATTCTTAAGAAATCCAGGCAGGGGGCGCCTGGGTGGCTCAGTCGGTTAAGCGTCCGACTTCAGCCAGGTCACGATCTCGCGGTCCGTGAGTTCGAGCCCCGCTCCAGGCTCTGAGCCATCAGCCCAGAGCCTGACGCGGG
>NW_024417461.1:0-423 GCF_014898765.1 Herpailurus yagouaroundi | reverse complement strand
CTCTCTGTCCCAAAAATAAATAAACGTTGAAAAAAAAAATTAAAAAAAAAAAAAAAAAAAAAGAAATCCAGGCAGTTCCATGAGACAAATGAGAACTCCTAATTTTCTCATATCACAGCTTGTGAATCAATTTAGAAATAAAAGAAAAAGATGAAGGAAAAAAGATGTGGATCACACAGAAGGGAAATTTTAATAAAATGAGGAACTAAGTTGTACTGAGTGGTTAAAAAAATAAAAATTCCGGGAAATAAATGGTAGACACAAACTCTATGTCTACAATCTCCTTAAAAAAACAAAACAAATTTCTGACGCTAAGACTTTGAGGCTTGCAATCCTGGGAAATTATTCAACTGCAGGACAATTGGACCTTTTCTAACTGCCATCGCAGAGAATCTCTTCAGAGCCCCCTTTATATCTTTGTTC
>NW_024417460.1:0-1084 GCF_014898765.1 Herpailurus yagouaroundi | reverse complement strand
TTTTTTCTACCCTCAAATATTGAAAGTTTCTTGAAGACAAGTAGGAGGTCTTGCATGCTTTAAGAAACTTTTATAAACACTCAAACATGGTCAAAGTTTAGAAATCTTTCTTGGTGAAGTGGTTGAGTCAACATCAAATCAGGTGGGAGGGGAGTCTGCTCAAGGAATAACACTGGACTGTTTGAAACTATCCTTGATAAGTTGAATGGATCTAATAAATTTATGAATTGACACATTTTATTTATTTAAGTGATACTAGACCAAATCATTTATTTGAAACGTTACTTTATGATTACGGCAGTCTTAAAGTTTACTGCAGAAAATTTAGAAAATAAGAAAGAACGAAAAATGGTCATAAGTCACACACCTGGAGATAAGCATATCTAAACACCTTTTTTATGTTTATGTATTTTTGGCAGAGAGAGAGAACGAGAGAGAGATGAGCAAGAGTGGGGGATGGGAGGAGAGAGAGAGAGAGAGAGAGAGAATCATAAGCAGGCTCCACGCTGTCAGTGCAGAGCTCAATGTGGAGCTTTATCGCACACATTCTGGAATCCTAACTGAGCTGGAATCAAGAGCCAGATGCTTAACCGACTGAGCCATTCAGGCGCCCCTGGAGTTAAGCACCTCTAACACTGTGGTATAATCTTCAGGGAAGAGGTATATGTACCGGCATTAACCAAATTTAGCTATTTAGCTGTGAATCCCATTTTCGGTCCTCTAGTGATACGAGCATTTCGCTAGGTCACAAATGTTCTGCAGGGCTATGAATTGTAACAGCCACATAGCATACCATATCTTATTAAAATTTTTTTTATAATGTTTATTTATTTTTGACACAGAGAAGTACAGAGCATGAACAGGGGAGGGCCAGAGAGAGAGGGAGACACAGAATCCGAAGCAGGCTCCAGGCCTGAGCTGTCAGCACAGAGCCCGACGTGGGGCTCGAACTCATAGACCGAGAGATCATGACCCTACCCGAAGTCGGAAGCCCAACCGAATGAGCCACCCAGGCGCCCCATGCCATAACTTAATTCAACACGGCTATTGATCATTTAGGATGTTCCATTTTCTTGCTTCAATT
>NW_024417459.1:0-1083 GCF_014898765.1 Herpailurus yagouaroundi | reverse complement strand
ATCTCAGGGTTTGAGACTTCAAGCCCCGTGTCCGGCGCTCTGATGACTGCTCAGAGCCTTGAGCCTGCTCTGGATTCTGTGCGCATGCCTCTCTATGCCACTCCCCTGGTTATGGTCTCTCTCTCTCTCTCTCTCTCTCTCTCTAAGATAAAGAGAAAACAAAATGTTTTGAAGAGTCTCCTATGGCTTGCCTCCCGCTGTGATTTTATCTTATGTTATTTATTCTTCGCTTGCCCTATATTCTTCTGTTTTTTTTTTAATTTTTTTTCAACGTTTATTTATTTTTGGGACAGTGAGAGACAGAGCATGAATGGGGGAGGGGCAGAGAGAGAGGGAGACACAGAATCGGAAACAGGCTCCAGGCTCTGAGCCATCAGCCCAGAGCCCGACGTGGGGCTCGAACTCACGGACTGGGAGATCGTGACCTGGCTGAAGTCGGACGCTTAACCGACTGCACCACCCAGGCGCCCCTTTCTGTTTTGCTTTTTATTCCACAGATGAGTGATGACATGGCACTTTCGCCCTGAAAGAGTTCAACAGGGCTAGCTGGATGTTAGAGCTCAAAAGACATGCACACGAGACATCTATCTTTCCTGTGGATTTGATTCTAAAGTGGGCAGAATCGTGGGTAAAATGCAAACAGTGTATGTGCAACTGAGCCACCAAGGGAAAAGCCACAGAAAATAACCACGCTAGGTCATCCTGTAGAAATTTTGGGATCCAACTTTCTCTTCCTGGATTAAAGCCTGTATATCACACGCATGCACACACGCACACACGGACAATATTGGATCTGGATCTCAAGACGGCCTCCATAAGCATCCAGTCAGCTCCCCGGATGACTATGACCAGCTCTTCCTGGGTGGCCGTGTGTCACGTGTTCCACCCATACATGATGAAGTCCACACCCCTGGCTCTGCAATCCGTGGGGGAGGTGACAAGAGGGAGTCTTGCCACACTGCTCTCTGTCCAGCAGGGGGCGCCGCTGGCCAGCACGGGCATTGCCTAGACTTCCAGGAGGACCTGGCATCGGGCGCTTGCTCAGGCTGGCAGGTCGGAGTCTCCGTGCCTCGCACTGCAGCC
>NW_024417458.1:0-1470 GCF_014898765.1 Herpailurus yagouaroundi | reverse complement strand
GAGAGTGCTGCTATGAACATTGGGGTACAAGTGCCCCTATGCATCAGTACTCCTGTGTCCCTTGGATAAATTCCTAGCAGTGCTATTGCTGGGTCATAGGGTAGGTCTATTTTTAATTTTCTGAGGAACCTCCACACTGCTTTCCAGAGTGGCTGCACCAATTTGCATTCCCACCAACAGTGCAAGAGGGTTCCCGTTTCTCCACATTCTCTCCAGCATCTATAGTCTCCTGATTTGTTCATTTTGGCCACTCTGACTGGCGTGAGGTGATATCTGAGTGTGGTTTTGATTTGTATTTCCCTGATAAGGAGCGACGCTGAACATCTTTTCATGTGCCTGTTGGCCATCCGGATGTCTTCTTTAGAGAAGTGTCTATTCATGTTTTCTGCCCATTTCTTCACTGGGTTATTTGCTTTTCGGGTGTGGAGTTTGGTGAGCTCTTTATAGATTTTGGATACTAGCCCTTTGTCCGATATGTCATTTGCAAATATCTTTTCCCATTCCGTTGGTTGCCTTTTAGTTTTGCTGGTTGTTTCCTTTGCTGTGCAGAAGCTTTTTATCTTCATAAGGTCCCAGTAATTCACTTTTGCTTTTAATTCCCTTGCCTTTAGGGATGTGTCGAGGAAGAGATTGCTACGGCTGAGGTCAGAGAGGTCTTTTCCTGCTTTCTCCTCTAAGGTTTTGATGGTATCCTGTCTCACATTCAGGTCCTTTATCCATTTTGAGTTTATTTTTATGAATGGTGTGAGAAAGTGGTCTAGTTTCAACCTTCTGCATGTTGGTGTCCAGTTCTCCCAGCACCATTTGTTAAAGAGACTGTCTTTTTTCCATTGGATGTTCTTTCCTGCTTTGTCAAAGATGAGTTGGCCATACGTTTGTGGGTCTAGTTCTGGGGTTTCTATTCTATTCCATTGGTCTATGTGTCTGTTTTTGTGCCAATACCATGCTGTCTTGATGATGACAGCTTTGTAGTAGAGGCTAAAGTCTGGGATTGTGATGCCTCCTGCTTTGGTCTTCTTCTTCAAATTTACTTTGGCTGTTCGGGGCCTTTTGTGGTTCCATATGAATTTTAGGATTGCTTGTTCTCATTTCGAGAAGAATGCTGGTGCAATTTTGATTGGGATTGCATTGAATGTGTAGATAGCTTTGGGTAGTATTGACATTTTCACAATATTTATTCTTCCAATCCATGAGCAGGGAATGTCTTTCCATTTCTTTAAATCTTCTTCAATTACCTTCATAAGCTTTCTATAGTTTTCAGCATACAGATCCTTTACATCTTTGGTTAGATTTATTCCTAGGTATTTTATGCTTCTTGGTGCAATTGTGAATGGGATCAGTTTCTTTATTTGTCTTTCTGTTGCTTCCTTGTTAGTGTATAAGAATGCAACTGATTTCTGTACATTGATTTTGTATCCTGCAACTTTGCTGAATTCATGTATCAGTTCTAGCAGACTTTTGGTGGAGTCT
>NW_024417457.1:1187-1398 GCF_014898765.1 Herpailurus yagouaroundi | reverse complement strand
CAGATGAGTTTAAAGTTTTCTGAAAGGCTTATTTATATACTTCTTTCGTGTTTCTTGTTAAGTTCCCTCCTTCCTTCTTTCCCTCCCTCCCTCCCTCCTTCCTTCCTTCCTTCCTTCCTTCCTTCCTTCCTTCCTTCCTTCCTTCCTTCCTTCCTTCCTTCCTTCCTTCCTGCCTTCCTGCCTTCCTGCCTTCCTGCCTTCCTGCCTTCCT
>NW_024417457.1:0-1177 GCF_014898765.1 Herpailurus yagouaroundi | reverse complement strand
TTCCTGCCTTCCTGCCTTCCTGCCTTCCTGCCTTCCTGCCTTCCTGCTTTCCTGCCTTCCGCCTTCCTGCCTTCCTGCCTTCCGTCCTTCCACCTCCTTCTCCTTTGACTTCTGTTATGGCAAATGGCGCCAATTCTCTGACTATATTTCTAATTATTTCTTGTTTGTATGGGAGAATGCTAAATTCAGCCTCGGGGTGGTAACAAGGGGCCTTTAGATCACTATCCAGCCTCTCCCTTATTCCTGAAGGAATTTTCTCTCTCTGGAGCAATATCGCCAACCTCTAGAACCTACACAGCATTCATCTTTGTTCCTCATTCTGGCATCTTGTTTCTGCTTGCTGAGAAATCTCTTAAATGGAGTCCCCAGTCTAATTCTTTTTTTTTTCTTCATTGGCATCACCACATGTCCCAGAATGTTATGACATCAAAACGAATATGCCCTGTTTTTCATTCCTTCATGTGACCAATGGGACCAAATCTACTGGACGTAGACTGATTTTCACTCCAAATGATGATGGACTCAACATGCTACTTTGCCCAAGAAATATACTTGTATCTTAGAAGATCCTCCCAGAAATAACAGTGTTACTCAACACCCCCAGCAAACTTGGCAAGTAAGGCAGCCTGCTAAGAACACATCAAAATGCAAACATGTTTTCTAGTGCTGCATCTTTAGCAGGTAGGCAGGTAGTCCAAAGCCAAAGAAGTAAATTATTTTAAGTTAGGGAATGAAAGGCAGGTAAACTGCCATAAAGGTATTTTAAACTGTTGGGAAAAAGGAGTAGAATATGAGTGTCATAAAATCACCATCATTCATACAGGACATCATACATATATTCCAGGAAGTTTGAGATAGTAACATGTGGTTCATATGGTAGAGAAAGCGCCACTATTGCCACTCTCTTTATCCTCTGCCAATACGTGGTCACCATGAAAGCTGCCTGACACCTACTAAAAAACCCAATTAATAACAGATGACAATGGAGCGCCCATGATATACCATGGTAGACATGTGTGGGCAGGGGTTAGGAAGATCAGAACATGGTCTCTCCCATTAAGAAACCTGAAACGTAAGGGAAAATGAAATGAAACCAATAAGAGTTAAAACCTGTGTTAAATAATTTGTTGACTTCTAGTCAGCATCAAGAATCAGACATGTTATTTCTGTGGAACTG
>NW_024417456.1:628-1486 GCF_014898765.1 Herpailurus yagouaroundi | reverse complement strand
AAATGAAAGGCACAAAATTGTCAAAAGAGTAAGTCAAACTCACTTTTCACAGATGACATGATACTCTAACATGGAAAACCTGAAAGTCTCCACCAAAAAGTTACTTGAACTGATACATTAACCCAGCAAAGTCACAGGACACAAAATCAATGTACAGAAATCAGTTGAATTTCTATACACCAATCATGAAGCAAAAGAAAGAGAAATCAAGAAATCAATCCCATTTACAACTGCACCAAGAATCATAAAATACCCAGGAATAAACCTAACCAAAGATGTAAAAGATGTGTATGCTGAAAACTATAGAAAACTTGTGAAGGAAAGTGAAGAAGACACAAAGAAATGGAAAAACATTTCATGCTTATGGACTGGAAGAATAAATACTGTCAAAATGTCAATACTACCCTAATCAATCTACACGTTTAATGTAATCTCATCCAAAATCGCACTGGCATTCTTCTCAAAGCTAGGACAACCAGTCCTAACATGTGTATGGAACCACAAAAGACCCCAAACAGCCAGAGTAATGTTGAAAAAGAAAACCAAAGCAGGAGGCATCAAAATCCTAGACTTCAGCATTTACTACATCAAGACAGTATGGTACTGGCACAAACACACACACACAGACACTGGAATAGAACAGAGAACCTAGAATTGGACCCAGAAATGTAGAGCCAACTAATTTTTGACAAAACAGGAAAGGGTATCCATTGGAAAAAAAGACAGTCTCTTTAGCAAATGGTGGTGGAAGAACTGGCCAGCAACATGCAGAAGAATGAAACTGGACCACTTTCTTACACCATACATTAAAAACAACAACAACAACAACAACAACAACAACAACAACAACAACAACAA
>NW_024417456.1:0-618 GCF_014898765.1 Herpailurus yagouaroundi | reverse complement strand
AACAACAACAACAACAACAACAACAACAACAACAACAACAACAACAACTCAGAATGGATGACAAACCTAACTGTGAGACAGGAAACCATCAAAATCCTAGAGGAGAAAACAGGCAACAACCGCGCTGACCTCAGATGCTCAACAGGTCTCCAAAGCCAAGGGAATTTTTTAATAGGAAATTTATGGTCAAATTAGTTTCCATACAACACCCAGTGCTCGTTCCAACAGGTGCCCTGCTCAATACCCATCACCCACCCTCCCATCCCTCCCAGCCCCCACCAACCCTCAGTTTGTTCGCAGCTTTTAAGAGTCTCTTACGTTTTGACTCCCTCCCTCTCTCTTTTTTTTTTCTTTCCCCTCCCCCATGGTCTTCTGTTAAGTTTCTCAGGATCCCCATAAGAGTGAAAACATACGGTCTCTCTCTTTCTCTGTATGACTTATTTCACTTAGCGTTAACACTCTCCAGTTGCATCCACGTTGCTACAAAAGGCCATATTTCATTCTTTCTCATTGCCACGTAGTATTGCATTGTGTATATAAACCACAATTTCTTTATCCAGTCATCAACTGATGGGCATTTAGGCTCTTTCCATAATTTGGCTATTGTTGAACGTGCTG
>NW_024417455.1:0-1309 GCF_014898765.1 Herpailurus yagouaroundi | reverse complement strand
CAATTATCAGGGAATACTATGAAAAATTATATGCCAACAAATTGGACAACCTGGAAGAAATGGACAAATTCCTGAACACCAACACTCTTCCAAAACTCAATCAGGAGGAAATAGAAAGCTCGAACAGACCCATCACCAGCGAAGAAATTGAATCGGTTATCAAAAATCTCCCAACAAATAAGAGTCCAGGACCAGATGGCTTCCCAGGGGAGTTCTACCAGACGTTTAAAGCAGAGATAATACCTATCCTTCTCAAGCTATTCCAAGAAATAGAAAGGGAAGGAAAACTTCCAGACTCATTCTATGAAGCCAGTATTACTTTGATTCCTAAACCAGACAGAGACCCAGTAAAAAAAGAGAACTACAGGCCAATATCCCTGATGAATATGGATGCCAAAATTCTCAATAAGATAGTAGCAAATCGAATTCAATGGCATATAAAAAGAATTATTCACCATGATCAAGTGGGATTCATTCCTGGGATGCAGGGCTGGTTCAACATTCGCAAATCAATCAACGTGATACATCACATTAACAAAAAAAAAAGAGAAAAACCATATGATCCTGTCAATCGATGCAGAAAAGGCCTTTGACAAAATCCAGCACCCTTTCCTAATAAAAACCCTTGAGAAAGTCGGGATAGAAGGAACATACTTAAAGATCATAAAAGCCATTTATGAAAAGCCCACAGCTAACATCATCCTCAACGGGGAAAAACTGAGAGCTTTTTCCCTGAGATCAGGAACACGACAGGGATGCCCACTCTCACCGCTGTTGTTTAACATAGTGCTGGAAGTTCTAGCATCAGCAATCAGACAACAAAAGGAAATCAAAGGCATCCAAATTGGCAAAGATGAAGTCAAGCTTTCACTTTTTGCAGATGACATGATATTATACATGGAAAATCCGATAGACTCCACCAAATGTCTGCTAGAACTGATCCATGAATTCAGCAAAGTTGCAGGATACAAAATCAATGTACAGAAATCAGTTGCATTCTTATACACTAACAATGAAGCAAAGAAAGACAAGGAAAGAAATTGATCCCATTCACAATTGCACCAAGAAGCATAAAATACCTAGGAATAAATCTAACCAAAGATGTAAAGGATCTGTATGCTGAAAACTATAGAAAGCTTATGAAGGTAATTGAAGAAGATTTAAAGAAATGGAAAGACATTCCCTGCTCATGGATTGGAAGAATAAATATTGTCCAAATGTCAATACTACCCAAAGCTATCTACACATTCAATGCAATCCCAATCAAAATTGCACCAGCATTCTTCTCGAAACTAGAACAAGCAATCCT
>NW_024417454.1:0-1718 GCF_014898765.1 Herpailurus yagouaroundi | reverse complement strand
AGATAAAGTTATGGAAAAAGAGGAAGCTGAGAGAGAGATAAAAAAATCCAGGAGTATGAGGGGAAAATTAGAGAACTAAGTGATACACTAAAAAGAAATAATATACGCATAATTGGTATCCGAGAGGAGGAAGAGAGAGGGAAAGGTGCTGAAGCAGTACTTGAAGAAATTATAGCTGAGAACTTCCCTGAAGTGGGGAAGGAAAAAGGCATTGAAATCCAAGAGGCACAGAGAACTCCCTTCAGACCTAACTTGAATCGATCTTCTGCACGACATATCATAGTGAAACTGGCAAAATACAAGGATAAAGAGAAAATTCTGAAAGCAGAAAGGGATAAACGTGCCCTCACATATAAAGGGAGACCTATAAGACTCATGACTGGTCTCTCTTTTGAAACTTGGCAGGCCAGAAAGAATTGACACGAGATCTTCAGTGTGCTAAACAGAAAAAATATGCAGCCGAGAATCCTTTATCCAGCAAGTCTGTCATTTAGAACAGAAGGAGAGATAAAGGTCTTCCCAAACAAACAAAAACTGAAGCAATTCATCACCACTAAACAGCCCTACAAGAGATCCTAAGGAGGATCCTGTGAGACAAAGTACCAGAGACATCACTACAAGCCTAAAACATACAGACATCACAATGACTCTAAACCCATATCTTTATATAACAACACTGAATGTAAATGGATTAAATGCACCAACCAAAAGACATAGGGTATCAGAATGGATAAAAAAAAAACAAGACCCATCTATTTGCTGTCTACAAGAGACTCATTTTTGATCTGAGGACACCTTTAGATTGAGAGTGAGGGGATGGAGAACTATTTATCATGCTACTGGAAGCCAAAAGAAAGCTGGAGTAGCCATACTTATATCAGACAAACTAGACTTTAAATTAAAGGCTGTAACAAGAGATGAAGAAGGGCATTATATAATAATTACAGGGTCTATCCATCAGGAAGAGCTAACAATTATAAATGTCTATGCGCCGAATACCGGAGCGCCCAAATATAGAAAACAATTACTCATAAACATAAGCAACCTTATTGAGAAGAATGTGGTAATTGCAGGGGACTTTAACACCCCACTTACAGAAATGGATAGATCATCTAGACACACGGTCAATAAAGAAACAAGGGCCCTGAATGAGACATTGGATCAGATGGACTTGACAGATATATTTAGAACTCTGCATCCCAAAGCAACAGAATATACTTTCTTCTCGAGTGCACATGGAACATTCTCCAAGATAGATCATATACTGGGTCACAAAACAGCCCTTCATAAGTTGACAAGAATTGCATTTATACCATGCATACTTTCAGACCACAATGCTATGAAGCTTGAAATCAACCACAGGAAAAAGTCTGGAAAACCTCCAAAAGCATGGAGGTTAAAGAACACCCACTAAAGAATGAGTGGGTCAACCAGGCAATTAGAGAAGAAATTAAACAATATATGGAAACAAACGAAAATGAAAATACAACAATCCAAACGCTTTGGGACGCAGCGAAGGCAGTCCTGAGAGGAAAATACATTGCAATCCAGGCCTATCTCAAGAAACAAGAAAAATCCCAAATACAAAATCTAACAGCACACCTAAAGGAAATAGAAGCAGAACAGCAAAGGCAGCCTAAACCCAGCAGAAGAAGAGAAGTAATAAAGATCAGAGCAGAAATAAACAATATAGAATCTAAAAAAACTGTAGAGCAGAT
>NW_024417453.1:0-1038 GCF_014898765.1 Herpailurus yagouaroundi | reverse complement strand
AAAAAAATACACTTAAAAAAGTACATTACAAGAGACAGAGGAGGCCAGTCTATAACAGTAAATGGTACAATCCACAAAGAATATCTAACAACTGTAAATATATCCCACAATTGAGTGGGATTTATTCCCAAACTACAAAGGTGGTTCAATATTCGCAAATCAGTCAATGTGATACACTACATCAACAGGAGAAAAGATAAGAACCAGATGATCGGGGCATCTGGGTGGCTCATCCTTTAACAGTCTGAAATCAGCTCGGGTCATGACTTCGTGATTCCTGAGTTCATGTCCCGCGTCAGACTCTGTGCTGAAAGCTCAGATCCAAGAGCCTCCTTCGAATTCTATGTCTCCCTCTCTCTCTGCCCCTCTCCTGCTCACGCTCTGCCTCTCTCAAAATTAATAAACGTTAAAAGAAAAGAACCATACAGTCATTTCAATACATGCAGAAAGGAACATTTGCAAAGTACAACATCCTTTCATGCATGTAACCCCCTAAAGTAGGTTTACAGGAAACATACATTAACGTCATAAAGGTTAACTATAAAAACCCTGCAGTTATAATCAACCTGAATGGGGAAAATCTGAGAGCTTTTCCTGTAAGGTCAGGAAGAAGACAGGGATGTTTACTCATACCACTTTTAGTAAACAAATTACTGGAAGTCCTAGCCACATCCAGCAGACAAACGAAACGAAACGATTTGCAGATTACATGACACTATATATAGAAAACCCTAAAGAGTCCACCCAATAACTCTTAGAACTGATAAATGAATTCAGCAATGTCACAGGATACAAAATCATTGTACAGAATTCTGTTGCATTTGTAGACAATACGGAAGCAGTAGAAAGAGACATTAAGAAAACAGTCCCATTTACAGTCATATGCCAAAAATAAGATATCTATGAATAAATCTAACCAAAGTGGTGAGCGACCTATACTCAGAAAAGTATAAAACAGTGATGAAAGAAATTCAAGATGCCACAAAGAAGTGGAAGGAAATTCCACACTCATGGATCAGAAGTACAAATATAGTGAAA
>NW_024417452.1:0-1623 GCF_014898765.1 Herpailurus yagouaroundi | reverse complement strand
TAGTGTATATAAACCACAATTTCTTTATCCATTCATCAGTGGATGGACATTTAGGCTCTTTCCATAATTTGGCTATTGTTGAGAGTGCTGCTATGAACATTGGGGTACAAGTGCCCCTATGCATCAGTACTCCTGTGTCCCTTGGATAAATTCCTAGCAGTGCTATTGCTGGGTCATAGGGTAGGTCCATTTTTAATTTTCTGAGGAACCTCCACACTGCTTTCCAGAGCGGCTGCACCAATTTGCATTCCCACCAACAGTGCAAGAGGGTTCCCGTTTCTCCACATCCTCTCCAGCATCTATAGTCTCCTGATTTGTTCATTTTGGCCACTCTGACTGGCGTGAGGTGATATCTGAGTGTGGTTTTGATTTGTATTTCCCTGATAAGGAGCGACGCTGAACATCTTTTCATGTGCCAGTTGGCCATCCGGATGTCTTCTTTAGAGAAGTGTCTATTCATGTTTTCTGCCCATTTCTTCACTGGGTTATTTGCTTTTCGGGTGTGGAGTTTGGTGAGCTCTTTATAGATTTTGGATACTAGCCCTTTGTCCGATATGTCATTTGCAAATATCTTTTCCCATTCCGTTGGTTGCCTTTTCGTTTTGTTGGTTGTTTCCTTTGCTGTGCAGAAGCTTTTTATCTTCATAAGGTCCCAGTAATTCACTTTTGCTTTTAATTCCCTTGCCTTTGGGGATGTGTCAAGTAAGAGATTGCTACGGCTGAGGTCAGAGAGGTCTTTTCCTGCTTTCTCCTCTAGGGTTTTGATGGTTTCCTGTCTCACATTCAGGTCCTTGATCCATTTTGAGTTTATTTTTGTGAATGGTGTGAGAACGTGGTCTAGTTTCAACCTTCTGCATGTTGCTGTCCAGTTCTCCCAGCACCATTTGTTAAAGAGACTGTCTTTTTTCCATTGGATGTTCTTTCCTGCTTTGTCAAAGATGAGTTGGCCATACGTTTGTGGGTCTAGTTCTGGGGTTTCTATTCTATTCCATTGGTCTATGTGTCTGTTTTTGTGCCAATACCATGCTGTCTTGATGATGACAGCTTTGTAGTAGAGGCTAAAGTCTGGGATTGTGATGCCTCCTGCTTTGGTCTTCTTCTTCAAAATTACTTTGGCTATTCGGGGCCTTTTGTGGTTCCATATGAATTTTAGGATTGCTTGTTCTAGTTTCAAGAAGAATGCTGGTGCAATTTTGATTGGGATTGCATTGAATGTGTAGATAGCTTTGGGTACTATTGACATTTTGACAATATTTATTCATTCTTCCAATCCATGAGCATGAGCATTATTTAAATTTCTTTAAATCTTCTTCAATTACCTTCATAAGCTTTCTATAGTTTTCAGCATACAGATCCTTTACATCTTTGGTAGATTTATTCCTAGGTATTTGATGCTTCTTGGTGCAATTGTGAATGGGACCAGTTTCTTTATTTGTCTTTCTGTTGCTTCATTGTTAGTGTATAAGAATGCAACTGATTTCTGTACATTGATTTTGTATCCTGCAACTTTGCTGAATTCATGTATGAGTTCTAGCAGACTTTTGGTGGAGTCTATCGGATTTTCCATGTATAATATCATGTCATCTGCAAAAAGCGAAAGCTTGACTTCATCTTTGCCAATTT
>NW_024417451.1:0-1364 GCF_014898765.1 Herpailurus yagouaroundi | reverse complement strand
CTTCCCCTCCCCCATGGGTTCCTGTTAAGTTTCTCAGGATCCACATAAGAGTGAAACCATATGGTATCTGTCTTTCTCTGTATGGCTTATTTCACTTAGCATCACACTCTCCAGTTCCATCCACGTTGCTACAAAAGGCCATATTTCATTTTTTCTCATTGCCACGTAGTATTCCATAGTGTATATAAACCACAATTTCTTTATCCATTCATCAGTTGATGGCATTTAGGCTCTTTCCATAATTTGGCTATTGTTGAGAGTGCTGCTATGAACATTGGGATACAAGTGCCCCTATGCATCAGTACTCCTGTGTCCCTTGGATAAATTCCTAGCAGTGCTATTGCTGGGTCATAGGGTAGGTCTATTTTTAATTTTCTGAGGAACCTCCACACTGCTTTCCAGAGTGGCTGCACCAATTTGCATTCCCACCAACAGTGCAAGAGGGTTCCCGTTTCTCCACATCCTCTCCAGCATCTATAGTCTCCTGATTTGTTCATGTTGGCCACTCTGACTGGCGTGAGGTGATACCTGAGTGTGGTATTGATTTGTATTTCCCTGAAAAGGAGCGACGCTGAACATCTTTTCATGTGCCTGTTGGCCATCCAGATGTCTTCTTTAGAGAAGTGTCTATTCATGTTTTCTGCCCATTTCTTCACTGGGTTATTTGCTTTTCGGGTGTGGAGTTTGGTGAGCTCTTTATAGATTTTGGATACTAGCCCTTTCTCCGATATGTCATTTGCAAATATCTTTTCCCATTCCGTTGGTTGCCTTTTAGTTTTGTTGGTTGTTTCCTTTGCTGTGCAGAAGCTTTTTATCTTCATAAGGTCCCAGTAATTCACTTTTGCTTTTAATTCCCTTGCCTTTGGGGATGTGTCGAGTAAGAGATTGCTACGGCTGAGGTCAGAGAGGTCTTTTCCTGCTTTCTCCTCTAGGGTTTTGATGGTTTCCTGTCTCACATTCAGGTCCTTTATCCATTTTGAGTTTATTTTTGTGAATGGTGTGAGAAAGTGGTCTAGTTTCAACCTTCTGCATGTTGCTGTCCAGTTCTCCCAGCACCATTTGTTAAAGAGACTGTCTTTTTTCCACTGGATGTTCTTTCCTGCTTTGTCAAAGATGAGTTGGCCATACGTTTGTGGATCTAGTTCTGGGGTTTCTATTCTATTCCATCGGTCTATGTGTCTGTTTTTGTGCCAATACCATGCTGTCTTGAGGATGACAGCTTTGTAGTAGAGGCTAAAGTCTGGGATTGTGATGCCTCCTGCTTTGGTCTTCTTCTTCAAAATTACTTTGGCTATTCGGGGCCTTTGGTGGTTCCATATGAATTTTAGGATTGCTTGTTCTAGTTTCGAGAAGAATGCTGGTGC
>NW_024417450.1:872-3061 GCF_014898765.1 Herpailurus yagouaroundi | reverse complement strand
CCCCCGTTCGTGCTCTGTCTCTCTCTGTCCCAAAAATAAATAAACGTTGGAAAAAAAAAAAAAAAGCACACCTTCTCGGGAATTCCCAAGTTCTTTAACTTCCAGACTTGTGAATCCACAGGATTTCACTTTGTGACACAGACGCTTAAAGAGCAAAAGGCTAGAAAAGCTTCACACTTCAGGAAAAGCCGAGTGAGATCAGGAAGGATTAACGGAGGGCACAGACTGCCCACGGGAGCAGCAGCGGTCACACCCCAGCTGGGACACGGAGGGAATGGAAGTCTACGCCAGGTGCCGGGGCAGCGTCCCGCGTGAACGCCCTGCCTCTGGAGCATTCTCCTAAGGGAACCAGCACAGGCTGCTGCTTCATGACAGAAAACTGAATGGTCTGGGTGAAAGCATGAGCGCACACCAAGCTGTCCTTTTTGTCCTTTGAGAAGGTCCTCTGATACACACAGTGTTCTCAAAACTGTTGGTTTTAACTCAGAATCATCTAAAGGCAAAGTGAATCAATGCTGAAGACTGGGCAGAATAGACTGCTGTTCAGAAGTGGATAATCTCAGAACCAGGAAGAATTTCAGAAAACATTTATTTGCGAAATACTTAGACACCACTTACGTGTACCTGCCAGGTGCATTCCAGACTGTGTCCTATAAATAACAACCCAGTCCTCACTAGAATCCTACGCAGCACTTTCTGTGGGCGTCTCTACTGCACAGAGGGGTCACTAGGGGACACAAGCACAAGCGAGTTCCTCTTGGGCGCCCAGCTGCTATGGGGCAGAGCAGGGACGGAGCCGGGGAAGTCTGCCTGCAGCCTGCATGCTTCACCCCCTCACCTGGGTAGGCTGTTAGCTGGGCTCTGGGGCTGAAAGGCTCTGACACTGCAGACGGCCAGCACACAGGGTGTCCGCTCTGACACACACTTTGATTCACAATTTGGACTCTAAGAACATCTGATGGTTGTTGGCACAGGAAGGTTATTTGCCAATTGCTTTTCCTGAATCCCAGGAACATAATGAGGGAGTAGAAGTAATTTGAGGCTTTTTGTATTTAACTCAATTTTACCGCCTGCTGTGTTTTCAACCAGTGTGAACACACGGGCCCACATCAACAACTGTTGCACACTCACCCCCATGCCCAGTCCTCAGTGTTGATGCTACATGTTCCACTTTCCTCTTCGCATCCGCCGCAACCAACCCAGCCCCTCTCCTCCCTGGTCTCCCTGCTCCGCTGAAGTCCCAGAGCGGCTTACCCATGTGCTTGCAGAGCACCCTCTTGGCCTCCTCTCGGCCTGTCTTAGCCACCGCAGAGACAGAGGGCAGAAGCCGGCTCTGCAGGTCAGCAAAGGGACAAATACCCTACAACAGGGGCGTCGTCACACGGAGAAGGACCAAAATCAGACTAATCACTTGTGATACAGAAGCAAAAGCAAGGACAGAGGTCAGGCCCAGGAGCCGTACAGTTGGACCCATGGCACATTTCTCGGCAGCTCAACCCCGGGAGCCTCTGCTGGAAGGTCCCTTCCAAGGCGTGGGGAAGGACTCTAGCAGCTGGTATTCATAATTCTGTCTTTCCTTTAAATAGAGCCCTTAAAATTATATAAGCATCAGGCCCTATAAAGCCTAGATCAGCTCATGGTTAAAGCTATGGTTTTAATCACACCTTCAAGTGGCATTCGGTTCAGCTACTTGGAAACTAGAAATCAGACAAAATGCATCTCTTGTGCCACAAGACACAGACAGCCTCCTAGCACCTCGGAGAAACTCTGACTCTGTTCTATAAACTATGGAGTCTAACCTGAGTCGGAGGCAGATCTTCTCCCTTCCTCTTTGCTTGCTAGATTCCTTCGTGCTAGACGCTACCTGCCAATCTGGAAGCTTCCACTCCATCTAGTGCTGGAGGCTGCTCTCCCAGGACAGGTCCCTGCAGTCAGGACGTTTTCTCAGACCCTGCCCTTCCCCAGCGTCTGGTACTGCTCTCGCTCAGCTCACTCTCACTTCTAATGTAACCCGCGCTGCTGCCCACGCTCAGTATCGCTGCAAGATACAACCACAGGAATTGTTGTAAAGTTATGTAAGCCACATCACCCTAAAACAGACAGGTCCATCTACAGTTACATTTCGATAATGCCAAGGAAGGTAGAAGAAGAAGAAGAAGAAGAAGAAGAAGAAGAAGAAGAAGAAGAAG